>NC_061511.1:29664643-29763551 GCF_022539505.1 Lolium rigidum | reverse complement strand
GACAATTGATGAAAATCTCTGCCGCACTTGTCAGCTAACGCAAAGCTTCCTTTGACTATGATTGGTCCTTTGGGTCCAGGCAACCTCCACAATAAGTACGTGTAGTGAGGTACCGTCATAAACCTGGCATATGCTGGTCGTCCCAACAAAGCGTGATATTGCGATGGGAAATCCACGACTTCAAACTCCAATTTCTCTATCCCGTAGTTTTCTCGGTCCCAAACCGGGAATGTCGAGATTGATCTTGCCCAACGGATAACTTGGTTTCTCCAGCGTGATCCCGTGAAACGTGTATCGCTTGGTGCTAAATTTTCCAGGGATATGTTCATCTTCCTTAATGTATCTCACGACATAAGGTTTGAGCTGTCGCCGCCATCTATGAAGACTCTCAACACGTCAAAACCAGCAATTATCGCGGGTAAGATAAGTGCGGATTGCCCCGGGCCGAGGAACCTGGCTGTGGGTGATCCGCAATTGTGAAGCCAATGTCCTCGTCCCGACCAATTTAGGTACTCGATCGTTGGTGGAGGCATCTTTTCTCGCATTGAATACTTGTCGCGAAATTACTTTCTCGCGCCCTGTTAGGATGGCTTGGCTTTTTGAATCATCAAGACCGCACCATTAGAGTTAGGTCAATATATGGAGGTGGTTGTGGTGCCGCCGCTATTCTCGAGCTGGTGTCGCATTTTTGTCCGTAATCGTGGGAGGAGGTGGGAGGTGTATCTCACTTCTTGGCCCCCGGGGGTTTCTATTCATCGCTTGAGCGTTGGCCATCCCCGCGGCTCGCAACATTGCTTGGAAAATTCCGACAATCCTTCCGCAGATGTCCTGACCGCTTCTTCCCATTATTATCAAGGTAGAAATGCATCTCGGCATGGTCCGTTCATCATTTCCTGGGGACACATATGGTCTCCGAAACCTTGGTCCACTATTTTGCCTATTACCGCGGTAGTCACCTCCGTTGTCGCCTTGTTGCTCGTTACTTCTTTGGTAATTATCTTGGTTGCTTCCTCCGCAGTTTCCTCTAACCCGGCTCGATATGTGGCCAGGAGCATCATTGTTGTAGAACCGGCGAGAAAATCGCCTTCTATTTTGAAAATTTCGATCGCGGTCCTCCTCTAGCGACTTCGTGTCGCTTGTTATGTATAGCATCTTCTCCATCTGCCCACTTGTTTGCTCGTTTCCATCAATGCCGATATTGTTTTTGGGTTAGTTCTTCCTAGGTCCTCGACAAAATCTCCTCGTCGAATTCCCCGCCACGAACGCATCTATTGCCCTCTCGTCGATATATCTTCTCGCCGAGTTTTTGATGATGTTCCACCTCCGTATATATTTTCTCATAGATTCGCCGTGTTTTTGTCTACACGCCCTCAACTCTTCCAAAGGATGCCGGTTTCTTGCAGTGGACCGGAATTTTTTTCACGAAGATGTCCTCGAAACTATCCCGCTTGTCGATAGAACCTGGGGAAAGTTTCTTTATCCGAGATCGTGCTGCTCTCCACTCGTATGTACCCTGGATGCTTTGCATAGTCGCTGCCTCCCGGTTCCTCCTATCAACTTCACCATCTCTAGATAGTCAACGAGCCAATCTTTAGGATCCTGTAAACCGTCGAATTTCTTGAAATTTTCGGGTAGCTTGAACCCTGACGGGACTCGAGTTTTTCGGACTCGTCTCGTAAAGCACGGGAGTCCGCACAGATCTTCATCGGCTACTTCTGGTGAATGCCGATGTTCTCTTCTTTCTTGCCGCGCTCTGTCTACTCTTACTTGAGCCGTTGTATCTCTTGCTCCACTTGTTCCTCGGTGGATCTTGCACTACCTGCAGCTGGGTCGTGGACTATTTTGCCTCTGCGCCTTTCCGGGAGGTGTAGTGTGTGAATGTCAGTTCCCATGACTCCAACTCCTGCCATTGCCATGTTGAACAACGCTTCTCTCGGATCCCCGTGGGTGGTCTCGGACGCGAGGATATAAGCTTGCGTTGCCATGTACCCAGCCTTCGGTGTTTTAGGGATAATATTTCCCCTGGTGTCGATCGTCATGAAAGACATGTCGAGGTTTTGAACCAGATGCTCCCTCTCTGCTTCGGGTATATTTTGCAGTCGAGATCTTGCTCTTCTCCGAGCTTCTCTATGACTATCTCCCGAGGTTCCTGATTGTCGGCTTAGTTCTGCTCTTCCGCCTCGCTTGACACGTGAAGCTGCCTCCTTTCTCCCGTTTAAGGAAGCCGTTTGTTTTTCCAGCTCCCTACTCACACGAGCAAGTCTATATTGATAAGCTTGTAATTCTTCTCGCCAGTAGCAGTTGTGGTCATTGGTTCTGAACCGTCCATGGCTCTTGCGGCTCTATCCCATGCTGCTTGCGGGAGTTGGACTCTTTCTCGAGGTGAAGACCCGACATATTTAGTGCCTAGGCCTCTTCTGAGATCAGCGGGATCGACGTATGGGTTTCCCAAATTGTCGAAAGTCTCTGACGTCTCTAGTGCTGCTCGGCTTGCCTCCTCGATTGCATAGACTTGATGATATTTTGGGTGTTGATTTTTGTCAGGATTGGTGACACCATCATGAAGATTGGTGAAGACCTTTCCAAAGGCAGCAGATTTGTCGATGAAGTTGAAGCTGCCGACGCTATCGGAATCGCTGCTTATAAAGGAGTCCGCAGACGACCCGAAGGATGTGTCGCTGAATATCTTGGCGAGCTTTCCGCCTGCCTTGGTGTTGATGAAGCGTGGCGACAAAAGTTCTTCATTGCTCGATGAAAAGTCAGAATCGATCGCTGAAAATTCCGACGAGATCGGAACTTCGAGACGATAAGACCCTTCCTTGTTGACGCTAAATCGGAATTCTTCGAACGTCATGACGATGGGCTCCTCCAGATACGCACATGCATCCAAACGGGAGGGCGGGTGAGGAATAAAATCGACTAGATCAGTTTTTTCCCGTTTACCTCGATCCATCGTATTGCTTGCTACCGACGAAGTTGATGATTCTGGACGTGCCATCGAGATCAGCTCCTTGCAACCTCTAAATCCCCACGGTCGGCGCCAATTGACAAGGGATTAACTTGTCAATGCCTACGGATTGTAGACTAGGGTTTCGTTGGATGTAGAGGGCAAGTAGATCTCGAAGGTTTCAGCCGAAAAGTGCTCGACAACATAAAAACTAGGGTTGTGTTGACAGTAGATTCGATGCTTTCTTTGTCCCTCGACCCCCCCTATATACGAGGTGGAGCCGAGGGATTCGTATTGTACAAGTTACAGAGTCCGGGAAGGTTTCTAACTCATCCCGCAAGATTACAAACATCATCTCCTAAAACAACTCTAGCTTTCCTTAGTAACAACTTGGGCTTCCGATTCTTCTTATTCTTCGAGTCGTGGGCCTTCATTAAACCCCGGGTACCACTTTCGGCAGGCCCATTGGGTGTGCCTATGTCAGACGTTGAGGATGAGGGCGACGAGGATGAAGATGACAACGATGAGGATGATGATGACGAGTGATACCCTCGGGGCGTTAGTATGCTCCTTCTCCCTTTTTGGTGTCTCGATGCCAAAGGGGGAGAAGTTGATCTATTAGGGACGGGAATTTGCATGGGGATGCCAAGGGCTTGGTGCTTCGTTTTGGTTCTTTCGGCCTTGGCATCAAATCTTTCCCTAGTTATTTGGAACTTTATTCGTATGTGTGCTCGCTACTCTATTTGTGGATCTCCCGATCCCCCGTTTGTATTAAGACTTAATCGTTCGTAGCTTAATGGTCTTCACTATTTATCCTTGATTGGCTACATCAATCCTATGGAGGCTTTTATTATTATGAGTTTGGGTTTTCTCTCAAGGCAAAGGTATGAAAAGTTTCACCCAAACTCTCCTATATGCACTTATACTTGCCTCCATAGTGTGCTTGTGCTATATGATCTTGTCATATGTTCTTCTTAGCACGTATGCTTGGTTTGTAGAATCTAGGGGGAATTTCTCTCTAGGATGTGTGCATTTGTATTCAAATGCATATTCTAAATATGCACACATCTAGGGGGAGCTTCGTCTACTCTTACAAATCATATACCTTATCATAATATCCTATGAATTATTGTAAATTCGTGTGTTGTCATCAAACACCAAAAAGGGGGAGATTGTAAGAGCAAGATCTATGACTCTTGTTTTGTGTGTTTGATAACAACACTCGAAAAATTCTAACCGTGCACAAAGATTATCTTTGATGGATTTGTAGGTGTACGGTGCCCTCGCTGAACACACTATGATCGGAAGACTGAAGCGTAGATCTTAGGTTTTCTGGTTTTGTGTGTGTGTCGTGAGGTAACATGGTAGGAGAGGAAAAGAGGAAAAAGCTGCTTTAGCCATAGCGGTACTACCGGTACCAGCAGCGGTAGTACCGCTACCCTACTGATACCGCCCGAGATACCGCTCTGAGGATTGCACATGGAAATGTCCCACAGAACACGTTACGGTACCTTTACGGTACCATGAGCGGTAGTACCGCTTGAGAGCGGTAGTACCGCCCACGGTACCGCTCAAGTACCGTAACGCGTTACGGTCGTACCGCTGTGGTACCGGTTCGGTACCGCTTCGAGTCCAGTAAGCTCTGGACCCTGTTGCGGTACCTCGAGCGGTACCGCAAGCGGTAGTACCGCAACGTGTCCACGTGGACGAGTTCAGTGGGGATTCGAACTCAGAGCGGTAGTACCGCTCCAGGAAGCGGTAGTACCGCTTAGGCAAAAACAGCAGGTAACGGTTGGATTTGGAGGGACCTATATAAAGGCCCCTTCTTCTCCAGCCAGCTTCAGCTCTTCTCTCTCTCTCCTCCATTGTTGCTGAGCTCAAACTTAGTGGATCTCTCTCCCTACCCAATCAATCTTGCTCATACTTTGAGAGGTGGTGGAGGAGACCCCGATATATCATTCTACCGAGAGAAAGTTCACCAATTCGTGGTAGTCCTTAGTGGATCTGGGTGTTAGGGTTCCTTTGGTGGAAGAGCTTCTTGGTGGAGCATTGGAAGGGTTCCTTTGGTGGAGCCTTGGAGATGGGTTCCTATGGTGGAGCATTGGAGATGTGCAGCTATGGAGTCTAGCTTGGTGATGTACTAGCTCCATAGGGTGTTGGGAGCATCCTTGTGTGTGGAGCTCGCCCCAACCTTGTGAAGGAATCACCGCCTCGACCGGTGCCTTAGTGGAAGAGGGAGAGCACCTCCGTGGAGCTCTCTCGAGAAAGAAGGTGAGGCCTTCCTTCGTGGTGTGGCCGTCTAGTCTCTTGTGTGAGACTAGCACCTCCTCAACGCAGACGTACTTCCTGTTGTGGAAGGAACTGTGGTAAACAAACCTCGCCTCCGCGCCCTCCGGTTGTCTCGCTCCTTACCCTTACTATCTTGTTGTTTCCTTTACTTGTTGCACATGTCCTAGCAACTTTGTAGGAACACCGCTATTGCAAAAGTTATCACCTTTACCTTCCGTTGCGCTAAAACTTGAAAAAGGTTAAAACTTGCCGTAGCGCCATTCACCCCCCCCTCTTGTTCGCTACGGTCCATTCACCCACCCTGTCAGGCGGCCCGCGCGTGCGAGTCACGCTGCTGGGCCACCCCATCTAGTTTTCGCCCGTTTAGCCCACTTCGTCTTCCCGCCAAGCCCACCAATTCAAAAACTGAATTTCTGTTTATTTCAAATTTCCTTGGCAGATGCTTGTTCAAGTTTAAAATAAAATAAAATCCACTGAACCAAATTTGACAAATTTTATATATTTGGAAAGCCCATGAAATTATCTAAACAATGCCACTGGTCTCACTTGCAGATTGTTTGTAGAATTCAAATAGCAAAAATAACAAGGCAGGGCCTTTTCTAACTTCAAATAATTATTAAAAATTATCTAGAATTGATTTTGAGTTGATTCCAATTCTCATAAATCACATTTGACATGCTCTAATTGTTTATGCAAAAAGATAGCATAATTGTTTTGCATGATTGATACGTCCCAAACGTATCTATAATTTCTTATGTTCCATGCTACTTTTATGATGATACTCACATGTTTTATACACATTATATGTCATTATTATGCATTTTCCGACACTAACCTATTGACGAGATGCCGAAGAGCCAGTTGCTGTTTTCTGCTGTTTTTGGTTTCAGAAATCCTAGTAAGGAAATATTCTCGGAATTGGACGAAATCAACGCCCAGGGGCCTATTTTTCCACGAAGCTTCCGTAAGTCCGAAGAGGAAACGAAGTGGGGCCACGAGGTGGCCACACAACAGGGCGGCGCGGCCCAAGCCCTGGCCGCGCCGGCCTACTGTGTGGGCCCCTCGTGACGCCCCTTGACCTGCCCTTCCGCCTACATATAGTCTTCGTCGCGAAACCCCCAGTACCGAGAGCCACGATATGGAAAACCTTCCAGAGACGCAGCCGCCGCCAATCCCATCTCGGGGGATTCAGGAGATCGCCTCCGGCACCCCGTCGGAGAGGGGAATCATCTCCCGGAGGTCTCTTCATCGCCATGATCGCCCCGGATCGATGTGTGAGTAGTCCACCCCTGGACTATGGGTCCATAGCAGTAGCTAGATGGTTGTTTTCTCCTCATTGTGCTATCATGTTAGATCTTGTGAGCTGCCTATCATGATCAAGATCATCTATTTGTAATGCTACATGTTGTGTTTGTTGGGATCCGATGAATATTGAATATTATGTCAAGTTGATTATCAATCTATCATATATGTTGTTTATGTTCTTGCATGCTCTCCGTTTCTAGTAGAGGCTCTGGCCAAGTTGATACTTGTGACTCCAAGAGGGAGTATTTATGCTCGATAGTGGGTTCATGCCTCCATTAAATTTGGAACTGTGACAGAAAGTTCTAAGGTTGTGGATGTGCTGTTGCCACTAGGGATAAAACATCGATGCTTTGTCTAAGGATATTTGTGTTGATTACATTACGCACCATACTTAATGCAATTGTCTGTTGTTTACAACTTAATACCGGAAGGGGTTCGGATGATAACCTCGAAAGTGGACTTTTTAGGCATAGATGCATGCTCGGATAGCGGTCTATGTACTTTGTCGTAATGCCCCGATTAAATCTCATAGTACTTATCATGATATATGTATGTGCATTGTTATGCCTTCTTTATTTGTCAATTGCCCAACTGTAATTTGTTCACCCAACATCTCGTTTATCTTATGGGAGAGACACCACTAGTGAACTGTGGACCCCGGTCCTATTCTTTACATCTGAAATACAATCTACTGCAATTGTTCTTTACTCGTTCTTCGCAAACAAACATCATCATCCACACTATACATCTAATCCTTTGTTTACAAGCAAGCCGGTGAGATTGACAACCTCACCGTTACGTTGGGGCAAAGTACTGTGATTGTGTTGTGCAGGTTCCACGTTGGCGCCGGAATCCCCGGTGTTGCGCCGCACTACACTCCGCCACCAACAACCTTCAACGTGCTTCTTGGCTCCTACTCGGTTCGATAAACCTTGGTTTCTTTCGAGGGAAAACTTACTGCTGTGCACATCACACCTTCCTCTTGGGGTTCCCAACGGACGTGTGTCTCACGCGCATCAAGACTGTTTTCTCGGCGCCGTTGTCGGGAGATCAAGACACGCTGCAAGGGGAGTCTCCACTTCCAATCTCTTTACTTTGTTTTTGTCTTGCTTTACTTTACTTTATTTACTACTTTGTTTGCTGCACTAAAACAAAAACACAAAAAAATTAGTTGCTAGTTTTACTTTATTTACTGTCTTGTTCTCGATATTAAAAACATAAAAAAATTAGTTACTTGCATTTACTTTATCTAGTTTGCTTTATTTACTATTGCTAAAATGAGTAATCCTGAAGTTGAAGTTCGTTCTTTTAAGCAACAAGGTGGAGAAAGTTTTAAAGATGCTTGATATAGAATTAGTGATGCCCATCATAGGTGCACTAAGAAACACTCCACTATTATCCTACTTAGGAACTTTTATGTTGGTATATCTAGCTGGAATAGGTATGTTCTTGATACTCTTTCGGGGGGTAATTTCCTAGGTACTCCTACTTTAGAAACTTGTGCTATCCATGATAATCAAACCCATAGAATTGGTAAACTTGAAGAAGCTATGGGAACATTGGGTTCAACTTTTTCTTCTCTTAATTTTAAGGAGAAAGCTTATGTGGGAAAGGAGCAAAAATTCATGTATGTCTCTAAGGTGCCTAAGCCAAAGAATTATTATAAGCCTAAAATTGATAAAACCCTTAGCACCACTATGGGAAATTTAGATAATGGAGCATCTAAGGTACCCTCTGCAACAAGTTTTGTTTGTGAGAATTTTTTTGATGTCAATGCTTCATCTCTTGATAATACTTGATTCACACTTTCTGCGCCTAGCTGAAAGGCGTTAAAGAAAAGCGCTTATGGGAGACAACCCATTATTTTACTTCTGCACTTTGTTTTATATTTGAGTCTTGGAAGTTGTTACTACTGTAGCAACCTCTCCTTATCTTTATTTTATTGCATTGTTGTGCCAAGTAAAGTCTTTGATAGTAAAGTCAATACTAGATTTGGATTACTGCGCAGAAACAGATATCTTGCTGTCACGAATTTGGGCAGGGTTCTCTGTAGGTAACTCACAAAAATCTATCAATTTACGTGCGTGATCCTCAGATATGTACGCAACTTTCATTCAATTTGGGCATTTTCATCTGAGCAAGTCTGGTGCCTCAAAAAAAATTCGTCTTTACGGACTGTTCTGTGTTGACAGATTCTGCCTTTTAATTCGCATTGCCTGTTTTGCTATGCTTGATGGATTTCTTTGTTCCATTAACTTTCAGTAGCTTTGTGCAATGTCCAGAAGTGTTAAGAATGATTATGTCACCTCTGAATATATGAATTATGCACCGACCCTCTAATGAGTTTGTTTTAAGTTTGGTGTGGAGGAAGTTTTCAAGGGTCAAGAGAGGAGGATGATACAATATGATCAAGAAGAGTGAAGAGTTTAAGCTTGGGGATGCCCCCGTGGTTCATCCCTGCATATTTTAAGAAGACCCAAGCGTCTAAGCTTGGGGATGCCCAAGGCATCCCTTCTTCATCGACAACTTATCAGATCACCTCTAGTGAAACTATATTTTTATTCCGTCACATCTTATGTGCTTTACTTGGAGCGTCTTTTTGTTTTTATTTTTGTTTTGTTTGAATAAGATCGGATCCTAGCATTCTTTGTTTGGGAGAGAGACACGCTACGCTGTTTCGTATGAACACATATGTTCTTAGCTTTATCTTTAATGTTCATTGCGAAAGTTGGACTATTTCATTCATTGCTATATGGTTGGAAATGGAAAATGCCGCATGTGGTAAATGGTATAATGTCTTAAATAATGTGATACTTGGCAATTGTTGTGCTCATATAGATCTTGTTTAAGCTCTTGCATCATGTACCTTGTACCCATTAATGAATAACTACATAGAGCTTGTTAAAATTTGGTTTGCATGATTGATCTCTAGAGTCTAGATATTTTCTGGTTAAGGTGTTTGAACAACAAGGAGACAATGTAAAGTCTTATAATAGTTACAATATGTTCATATGTGAGCTTTTTTGCACCTTTTATACTTGAGTTTGCTTCAAACAACCTTGCTAGCCTAGCCTTGTATTGAGAGGAATTATACTCGTGCATCCAAATCCTTGAGCCAAATACTATGCCATTTGTGTCCACCATACCTACCTACCACATGGTATTTCTCCGCCATTCCAAAGTACATTACTTGAGTGCTACCTTTAAAATTCTATTCTTTGCCTTTACAATATATAGCTCATGGGAAAAGTAGCCTTAAAAACTATTGTGGTGAATAATATGTACTTATGTGTCTTACTTCTTAATAAGTTGCTTGTTGAGCGGTAACCATGTTTCTAGGGACGCCATCAACTTTTACCTTTGTTGAATATCGTGTGAGTTGCTATGCATGTTCGTCTTGTCTGAAGTAAGGGCAATTTTCATGATCAAATGGTTTGAGTATGCATACTGTTAGAGAAGAACATTGGGCCGCTAACTAAAGCCATGATTCATGGTGGAAGTTTCAGTTTGGACACAAATCCTCAATCTCTTATGAGAAAATTAATCGTTGTTGAATGCTTATGCATTAAAGAGGAGTCCATTATCTCGTTGTCTATGTTGTCCCGGTATGGATGTCTAAGTTGAGAATAATCAAAAGCGAGAAATCCAATGCGAACTTTCTCCTTAGACCTTTGTACAGGCGGCATAGAGGTACCCCTTTGTGACACTTGGTTGAAACATATGCTATGCAATGATAATCCGTGTTAATCCAAGCTAATTAGGACAAGGTGCGAGCACTATTAGTATACTATGCATGAGGCTTGCAACTTATAAGATATCTTATATATAACACATATGATTTATTACTACCGTTGACAAAATTGTTTCTTGTTTTCAAAATGAAAAGCTCTAGCACAAATATAGTAATCCATGCTTCCCTCTGCGAAGGGCCTATATTTTACTTTATTGCTGAGTCAGTTTACCTATCCCTTCTATCTTAGAAGCAAACACTTGTATAAACTGTGTGCATTGATTCTTACATGTTTACCTATTGCACTTGTTATATTACTTTGTGTTGACAATTATCCATGAGATATGCATGTTACAAGTTGAAAGCAACCGCTGAAACTTATATCTTCCTTTGTGTTGCTTCAATGCCTCTACTTTGAATTTATTGCTTTATGAGTAACTCTTATGCAAGTCTTGTTGATGCTTGTCTTGAAAGTATTATTCATGAAAAGTCTTTGCTATATGATTCATTTGTTTACTCATTATCTTCATCATTGCTTTGAATCGCTGCATTCATCTCATGTGCTTTACAATAGTATTGATCAAGATTATGATAGCATGTCACTTCAGAAATTATCTTTGTTATCGTTTACCTACTCGAGGGCGAGTAGGAATTAAGCTTGGGGATGCTTGATACGTCCCAAACGTATCTATAATTTCTTATGTTCCATGCTAATTTTATGATGATACTCACATGTTTTATACACATTATATGTCATTATTATGCATTTTCCGGCACTAACCTATTGACGAGATGCCGAAGAGCCGATTGTCTGTTTTCTGCTGTTTTTAGTTTCAGAAATCCTAGTAAGGAAATATTCTCGGAATTGGACGAAATCAACGCCCAGGGGCCTATTTTTCCACGAAGCTTCCAGAAGTCCGAAGAGGAAACGAAGTGGGGCCACGAGGTGGCCACACAACAGGGCGGCGCGGCCCAAGCCCTGGCTGCGCCGGCCTACTGTGTGGGCCCCTCGTGACGCCCCTTGACCTGCCCTTCCGCCTACATATAGTCTTCGTCGCGAAACCCCCAGTATCGAGAGCCACGATACGGAAAACCTTCCAGAGACGCAGCCGCCGCTAATCCCATCTCGGGGGATTCAGGAGATCGCCTCCGGCACCCTGCCGGAGAGGGGAATCATCTCCCGGAGGTCTCTTCATCGCCATGATCGCCTCCGGATCAATGTGTGAGTAGTCCACCCCTGGACTATGGGTCCATAGCAGTAGCTAGATGGTTGTCTTCTCCTCATTGTGCTATCATGTTAGATCTTGTGAGATGCCTATCATGATCAAGATCATCTATTTGTAATGCTACATGTTGTGTTTGTTGGGATCCGATGAATATTGAATACTATGTCAAGTTGATTATCAATCTATCATATATGTTGTTTATGTTCTTGCATGCTCTCCGTTGCTAGTAGAGGCTCTGGCCAAGTTGATACTTGTGACTCCAAGAGGGAGTATTTATGCTCGATAGTGGGTTCATGCCTCCATTAAATGCGGGACAAGTGACGGAAAGTTCTAAGGTTGTGGATGTGTTGTTGCCACTAGGGATAAAACATCGATGCTTTGTCTAAGGATATTTTTGTTGATTACATTACGCATCATACTTAATGCAATTGTCTGTTGTTTACAACTTAATACCGGAAGGGGTTCGGATGATAACCTGAAAGTGGACTTTTTAGGCATAGATGCATGCTGGATAGCGGTCTATGTACTTTGTCGTAATGCCCCGATTAAATCTCATAGTACTCATCATGATATATGTATGTGCATTGTTATGCCTTCTTTATTTGTCAATTGCCCAACTGTAATTTGTTCACCCAACATCTGTTTATCTTATGGGAGAGACACCACTAGTGAACTGTGGACCCCGGTCCTATTCTTTACATCTGAAATACAATCTACTGCAATTGTTCTTTACTGTTCTTCGCAAACAAACATCATCATCCACACTATACATCTAATCCTTTGTTTACAGCAAGCCGGTGAGATTGACAACCTCACTGTTACGTTGGGGCATGATACGTCTCAAACGTATCTATAATTTCTTATGCTCCATGCTACTTTTATGATGATACACACATGTTTTATACACACTTTATGTCATTATTATGCATTTTCCGGAACTAACCTATTGACGAGATGCCGAAGTGCCAGTTCCTGTTTTCTGCTGTTTTTGGTTTCACAAATCCTAGTAAGGAAATATTCTCGGAATTGGACGAAATCAACGCCCAGCATCTTAGAATTCCACGAAGCTTCCAGAACACCCGAGAGCCACCAGAGGGGAGGCCCTGGGCCCCCACACAATAAGCGGCGTGACCAGAGAGGGGGGCGCGCCACCCTGGCGTGTGGCCCCTCCGTAGCCCTTCCGACTCCGCCTCTTCGCCTATAAGAAGCTCCCTGACCTAAATCTTCGATACGGAAAAACCACGGTACGAGAAACCTTCCAGAGCCGCCGCCATCGCGAAGCCAAGATCTGGGGGACAGGAGTCTCTGTTCCGGCACGCCGCCGGGACGGGGAAGTGCCCCCGGAAGGCTCCTCTATCGACACCACCGCCATCTTCATCACCGCTGCTGTCTCCCATGAGGAGGGAGTAGTTCTCCATCGAGGCTAAGGGCTGTACCGATAGCTATGTGGTTAATCTCTCTCCTATGTACTTCAATACAATGATCTCATGAGCTGCCTTACATGATTGAGATTCATATGAGTTTTGTATCACTATTAGTCTATGTGCTACTCTTGTGATGTTATTAAAGTAGTCTATTCCTCCTTCACGGTGTAATGGTGATAGTGTGTGCATCGTGTCGTACTTGGCGTAGGCTATGATCGTAATCTCTTGTAGGTTATGGAGTTAATTATTACTATGATAGTATTGATGTGATTCATTCCCCCTTCATAGTGTAAAGGTGACAGTGTGTATGCTATGTTAGTACTCGGTTTAAATTGCAAAGATCTATTATGCTCTAAGGTTACTTAAATATGAATGCCGAATGTTGTGGAGCTTGTTAACTCCGGCATTGAGGTGCTCTTGTAGCCCTACACAACGAATGGTGTTCATTATCAAACAAGAGTATATGTAGCACAAAGGAAGAGAACTTATTTATTTATGTGATCAATGTTGAGAGTGTCCACTAGTGAAAGTATGATCCCTAGGCCTTGTTTCCAAATACTGCAATCATCGCTTGTTCTATGTTTTATTGCATCTTTACTTCTGCAATATTACTACCATCAACTGCACGCCAGCAAGCACTTTTCGGCGCCGTTACTACTCGCTCATATTCATTCATACCACTTGTATTTCACTATCTCTTCGTCGAACTAGTGCACCTATACATCCGACAAGTGTATTAGGTGTGTTGGGGACACAAGAGACTTCTTGTATCGTGATTGCGGGGTTGCTTGAGAGGGATATCTTTGACCTCTTCCTCCCTGAGTTCGATAAACCTTGGGTGATCCACTTAAGGGAAACTTGCTGCTGTTCTACAAACCTCTCGCTCTTGGAGGCCCAACACGGTCTACAAGAATAGAAGCACCCGTAGACATCAAGCACTTTTCACGGCGCCGTTGCCGGGGAGGAAAGGTAAAAGGCACTCATACTCCGGTCCCGGTGTAACTAAGTACTTTTCTCGTTGCCGTTGTGTGTGTGCTCGAAGCTATTTCCTTTAGATCCTGCAATTGCATCTTTTTGTTTCTTGTTAAACACTAGTAAGGCATAATGGAAAACATCACGTGAGCTTTTTAAACTATTTCTCGAGTCAAGACATGAATGGTTTAATGTGAAAATTAAAAAACCTATGGAACCTTATTTGCATGCTAGTAGTAATATTAGTATGAACGCTTTGAACACCATTGTTGATAATGATATAGAAAATTCTAAGCTTGGGGAGGTCGGTTTTGATGAAAATGATCTCTTTAGCCCTCCAGGTATTGAGGAGAAAGTTTATGTTGATTATGATATGCCTCCCATATATGATGATTATAATGATAGTGGTCTTCTGGTGCCGCCTACTATGGAGGATAAAGTTTATTATGATGATACTATACCTCCTATATTTGATGATGAGAATAATAATGATAGCTACTTTGTTGAATTTGCTCCCACTACAACTAATAAAATTGATTATGCTTATGTTGGGAGTAGTAATAATTTTATGCATGAGACTCATGATAAGAATGTTTCATTTGATAGTTATATTGTTGAGTTTGTTCATGATGCTACTGAAAATCATTATGAGAGAGGAAAATATGGTTGTAGAAGTTTTCATGTTACTAAAACACCTCTCTATATGCTGAAAATCTTGAAGTTGCGCTTGTCTAGTTTTCCTATGCTTGTTGCATTATGCCTACATGACTTGTTTATTTACAAGATTCCTTTTCATAGGAAGTGGGTTAGGCTTAAATTTGTTTTGAATTTGCTTCTCGATGCTCTCTTTTGCTTCAACTCTTATTTCTTGCGAGTGCATCATTGAAATTACTGAGCCCATCTTAATGGCTATAAAGAAAGAACTTCTTGGGAGATAACCCATGTCTTTATTTTGCTACTGTTTTGTTGTGTCTTGGAAGTTGTTACTACTGTAGAAACATCTCCTTATCTTATTTTATTGCATTGTTGTGCCAAGTAAAGTCTTTGATAGTAAAGTCAATACTAGATTTGGATTACTGCGCAGAAACAGATTTCTTGCTGTCACGAATTTGAGTAGAATTCTCTGTAGGTAACTCAGAAAAATCTGCCAATTTACGTGTGTGATCCTCAGATATGTACGCAACTTTCATTCAATTTGAGATTTTTCATCTGAGCAAGTTAAGTGCCCCAGAAAAATTCGTCTTTACGGACTGTTCTGTTTTGACAGATTCTGCCTTTTATTTCGCATTGCCTCTTTTGCTATGTTGAATGGATTTCTTTGTTTCATAAACTTCCAG
Organism: Lolium rigidum; assembly: GCF_022539505.1. Lineage (NCBI taxonomy): Eukaryota > Viridiplantae > Streptophyta > Magnoliopsida > Poales > Poaceae > Lolium > Lolium rigidum. Next base: position 29,748,321 of record NC_061511.1, on the reverse strand, counting down.
TAGCTTTGGGCAATGTCCAGAAGTGTTAAGAATGATTGTGTCACCTCTGAATATGTGAATTTTTGATTATGCACTAACCCTCTAATGAGTTTGTTTCGAGTTTGGTGTGGAGGAAGTTTTCAAGGGTCAAGAGAGGAGGATGATATACTATGATCAAGAAGAGTGAAAAGTCTAAGCTTGGGGATGCCCCCGTGGTTCATCCCTGCATATTTCAAGAAGACTCAAGCATCTAAGCTTGGGGATGCCCAAGGCATCCCCTTCTTCATCGACAACTTATCAGGTCACCTCTAGTGAAACTATATTTTTATTCTGTCACATCTTATGTACTTTACTTGGAGCGTCCGTGTGCTTTTATTTTCGTTTTGTTATTTTCATTCTCTGAATAAATTCATGCTTGTGTGGGAGAGAGACACGCTCCGCTTTTTCATATGAACACTGGTGTTCTTAGTTCTATCTTTTAATGTTCATGGCGAAAGTTGAAAACTGCTTCGTTCATTGTTATATGGTTGGAAACGGAAAATGCTTCATGTGGTAATTGGTATAATGTCTTGAATAATTTGATACTTGGCAATTGTTGTGCTCATATAGATCATGTTTAAGCTCTTGCATCATGTACTTTGCACCTATTAATGAAGAACTACATAGAGCTTGTTAAAATTTGGTTTGCATGATTGGTCTCTCTGAGTCTAGATATTTTCTGGTTAAGGTGTTTGAACAACAAGGAGACGATGTAAAGTCTTATAATGCTTACAATATGTTCATATGTGAGTCTTGCTGCACCGTTTTATACTTGAGTTTGGTTCAAACAACCTTGCTAGCCTAAGCCTTGTATTGAGAGGGATTACTTCTCGTGCATCCAAATCCTTGAGCCAAAATCCATTCCATTTGTGTCCACCATACCTACCTACCACATGGTATTTCTCTGCCATTCCAAAGTACATTACTTGAGTGCTACCTTTAAAATTCTATTCTTTGCCTTTACAATACATAGCTCATGGGAAAATAGCCTTAAAAACTATTGTGGTATTGAATATGTTGCTATGTATCTTATTTCTTATAAGTTGCTTGTTGAGCGTTAACCATGTTTCTGGGGACGCCATCAACTTTTTACACCTTTGTTGAATATCATGTGAGTTGCTATGCATGTTCGTCTTGTCTGAAGTAAGGGCGATTTATCATGATCAAATGGTTTGAGTATGCATATTGTTAGAGAAGAACATTGGGCCGCTAACTAAAGCCATGAATCATGGTGGAAGTTTCAGTTTGGACATCAATCCTCAATCTCTTATGAGAATATTATCTGTTGTTGAATGCTTATGCATTAAAGAGGAGTCCATTATCTGTTTTCTATGTTGTCCCGGTATGGATGTCTAAGTTGAGAATAATCAAAAGCGAGAAATCCAATGCGAGCTTTCTCCTTAGACCTTTGTACAGGCGGCATAGAGGTACTCCTTTGTGACACTTGGTTGAAACATATGTTATGCAATGATAATCCGTGTTAATCCAAGCTAATTAGGACAAGGTGCGAGCACTATTAGTATTCTATGCATGAGGCTTGCAACTTATAGGATGTCTTATACATAACATATATGAATTATTACTACCGTTGACAAAATTGTTTCTATGTTTTCAAAATAAAAGCTCTAGCACAAAAATAGTAATCCATGCTTCCCTCTGCGAAGGGCCTTTCTTCTACTTTATGTTGAGTCAGTTTACCTACTTCTTTCTATCTTAGAAGCAAACACTTGTGTCAACTGTGTGCATTGATTCTTACATGTTTACCTATTGCACTTGTTATATTGCTTTATGTTGACAATCATCCATGAGATATACATGTTGAAGTTGAAAGCAACCGCTGAAACTTATATCTTCCTTTGTGTTGCTTCAAATCTTTTTACTAAGAATCTATTGCTTTATGAGTTAACTCTTATGCAAGACTTATTGATGCTTGTCTTGAAAGTACTATTCATGAAAAGTCTTTGCTATATGATTCAGTTTTTTAGTCATTGTCTTTACCATTGCTTTGAATCACTTCATTCATCTCATATGCTTTACAATAGTATTGATCAAGATCATGTTGGTAGCATGTTACTTAAGAAATTATCCTTGTTATCGTTTACCTACTCGAGGGCGAGTAGGAACTAAGCTTGGGGATGCTTGATACGTCTCAAACGTATCTATAATTTCTTATGTTCCATGCTAGTTTTATGACAATACCTACATGTTTTGTTCACATTATATGTCATTATTATGCATTTTCCGGAACTAACCTATTGACAAGATGCCGAAGTGCCGGTCTCGTTTTCTGCTGTTTTTGGTTTCAGAAATCCTAGTAAGGAAATATTCTCGGAATTGGACGAAATCAACGCCCAGTATCTTATTTTTCCACGAAGCTTCCAGAACACCGGAGAGAGACCATAGGGGAGCTAGGGGGCCCCACACGCCAGGGCGGTGCGGCCAAGGGGTGGGGCGCGCCCCCTATTGTGTGGCCCCACCAAGGCCCCTCCGAGGCTGCCCTTCCGCCTACTTAAGGACTCCGTCGCGAAAACCCTAAAAGAATAAGCCACGATACGAGAAAAGTTCCAGAGCCGCCGCCATCGCGAAGCCAAGATTCGGGGGACAGAAGTCTCTGTTCCGGCACGCCGCCGGGACGGGGAATTGCCCCCGGAAGGCATCTCCATCGACATCACCGCCATCTTCATCGCCGCTGCTGTCTCCCATGATGAGGAGGGAGTAGTTCTCCCTCGAGGCTAAGGGCTGTACCGGTAGCTATGTGGTTAATCTCTCTCTCATGTACCCCAATACAATGATCTCATGAATTGCCTTGCATAATTGAGATCCATATGATGAGCTTTGTATCACTATTAATCTATGTGCTACTCTAGTGATGTTATTAAAGTAGTCTATTCCTCCTTCTTGATGTAAAGGTGACGGTGTGTGCATCATGTAGTTCTTGGCGTAGGTTATGATTGTAATCTCTTGTAGATTATGGAGTTAACTATTACTATGATAGTATTGATGTGATCTATTCCCCCTTTCATAGCTATTGGTGACGGTGTGTATGCTATGTTAGTTCTCGGTCTAAATTGCAATGATATATTATGCTCTAAAGGTTACTTAAATATGAACACCGAATGTTGTGGCGCTTGTTAACTCCGGCTTGAGGGAGCTCTTGTAGCCCTACACAATGAATGGTGTTTGTTATCAAACAAGAGTATATGTAGCACAAGTGAGGAGAAGTTATTTATTTATTATGTGATCAATGTTGAGAGTGTCCACTAGTGAAAGTATGATCCCTAGGCCTTGTTTCCAAGCACTGAAACTCCGTTTATTTACTGTTCTGTTGCATGTTTACTCGCTTCCATCTTTATTTCAGATTGCTATTACCACTCATATTCATCCATATTACTTGTACTTCACTATCTCTTCGCCGAACTAGTGCACCTATACATCTGATAAGTGTATTAGGTGTGTTGGGGACACAAGAGACTTCTTGTATCGTAATTGCAGGGTTGCTTGAGAGGGATATCTTTGACCTCTTCCTCCCTGAGTTCGATAAACCTTGGGTGGTTCACTTAAGGGAAACTTGCTGCTGTTCTACAAACCTCTGCTCTTGGAGGCCCAACACTGTCTACAGGAATAGAAGCGTGCGTAGACATCATGAATTTGACTTGAATTACAACAGAGTTGTGGGAATAACACTAATGTTCCCACTTGAGTTAGTTAGCCAATGAGGAGGCTTTTACTAAATGTTTGTGAACTAAAATTTGGCTTTATGCAAATAAAATTAGAGCTTAGCACCCCCTTACTAAAACTGATAAGTACTTACATTAGCTTTAGTTTGCGAGTACTTTAAAAGTACTCATGGCTTTGTCCCTGGCTATTCAAATGGCCAGACTTTGAAGGAGAACAGCAGTACGAGGAAGATGGATAGCAGGACGTCTACGACAACTAGGACTGCTCCTGACGTCGAGCGTTGGCCTGTGGATTAGATAGCCACTACTACTTCGCTTCCGCTATTTGTGATGTTCGTTGATCAATAGATCAACTACTATTGTAATATTGGATCAGGTGATCCACCTTTGTAAGACGATTATGTGTTTTAATAAATGATGACTCTATGATATTCAACTATTATGTCTCGCAACAACAATATTCCTGGGATTGCGATGTATGGCATAATAGGCATCTGGACTTAAAAATCCGGGTGTTGATAAAAGTAGACCTCCTCCTCTTGGTAGTCTCCGGTACTAGCGTCTTTAAACGAACATGAGGATAACAATCACCAATCAATACTTAAGGGACTACTTAGCCTTAATGGCTCACTCAAAATAATCTATCATAATCACAATTACTTAGCAACAACTAGGGTTTTCTATTTAGGGGTAGGAAAATAATTTCCTCTCATTGAAATATTTATTAGGGTTTCTATTTATTATTCTTGAGAAATAATTTCCTCTCATTGAATCTTGTTAATATTTAATCTCCTCAAATAATAAAGTATGAGTACATGTTGACCAAGGTCATTACTTCATATTTATCATTTGGGGAAAATGATTTAAATGGGGTATTACACCTCATGCAATTTAAAAACTACTATAGACATGATTTAATATTCTCAAATAATAACATATGGGGTCATGAAGACAAATGTCATCACCTCACCTTGAATTACTTGAGAAAGTGATTTAAATGAGGTGCCACACCACATAGATTTAAATTCCTAAATTTGAAAAATAATTTTAAATGGGCTAGTAATGACTACATAGCCATTATTTGATTCTAACCCATGATCATCTGAAATAACTATGTTATATTTTTACATAAACAATTAGAGTATTTGAAATGAGAATTATGAGAATTTGAATCACCTCAAAATTCATTATGGTTGGTTTTTAATAATTATTTGAAGTTTGGAAACCTACTGCCTTGTTATTTTTATCACATAAATTCTACAATGAATCTAGGGTTGAGACCAGTGTAGTTGGATAGATAATTTCACAAGCTTTCCAGATATATAAATTTCATTAAATTTGGCTTTGTAGATTTGAAGTTATTAGATTTTGAATTTGACACCAGTATGCAATTTGACTGAAATGAATTAAATCGAATTCAAAATTTTGGGCCTAGGCGGGAAAAGGAAATGGGCCAGAGAGGGGTTAAACGGGCCAGCCCAGCTGAGCTGCCACGCGGGACGCGAGTGGCCTGACGGCGGGGTCCACTGTCAGCCTCTATTTCTCTTCACCGAAACGGTACGCAGCGACGACCGTTAGATTAAAAGAGGATCGGACGGTGCACGATCGTCACCTTCCGCGACGGCGAGAAAACCCTGGGCGCGGTAGAGGGGGTCGACGGCGGCTGGCCGGAGGCTCGGCGAGGGTTGGCGATGCGGGCAAACGATCGAGGAGTCGATGGCGAGTCGAAGGAGGGTCGAGGGAGCGGCGGAGGTTGCCTGGAGCTTCTCCTCCGTCGAGCTACTGCCGCGGCGGTCTCCGGCGAAATTGGAGCGGCGTGGTGGCTAATGTGAAGGGGAAGAGGGTCGAGGAGAGGCAGAGGAGAGAGGGGAGTGGATTGTTGTGCTCAATGGAGGCCGGGGCGCTCTCCTTTTATAGCGACGCGAGGTGGCCGAGGGCGCGGAGCAGGTGAGTGGTGACGACGGCGATGGAGGTCACGCGGGGCCAGGTGAGTAGGCGCGTCGTGTAGGCAATGTCACTGCGGACCTAAAGCTCATCATGGCGAGGACAGGGGTTGACGGAGGCGGGCAGGCGACGTCGTGTACTGCAGGACCCGTGGCGGAGGACGTCGACCATGTCGTCTGATGGGGTTCGTAGTATAGAAAACAAAAAATTTCCTACCGCACGACGAATAAATCCAAGATCTTATCTATGGAACACCCAAGATCTAATCTACAAGATCGGAGCAACGAGATTGATAAGAGACTAACCCTTGAAGATTTCCAAAGTCTACGAGATTAGATCTCGTTGTTGGTGTAGACGATCATCCCCAGTGCTGCAATCCGGCAGCACTTCCGTACTCGGTCGCGCGTACGGAGTCGATGAAGCCCTTCCTCTCCCCGTTCCAGCGGGCAGCGGAGGTGTGGTAGATCTCCACGGAATCCCAGCATCACGACGGCGTGGTGGTGGTGGTGGAGAAGAATTGCTGCAGGGCTTCGCCTAAGCCTGAGCAGCATATGGAGAAGGGGAGGGGCGGCCAGAAGAGGTGGCAAGGGTTGGGATCGGCCCCCTGCCCCCTCCCCTCTTTATATAGGGGGAGGGTCGGCTGGGGTGGCCCCCCTGCACCCCAAACCCATCTAGGGCCGGCGGCACAAGGGGGGAGGGGGAGTCTTGCCCCCCAAGTTGATCCCCCCTTAGGGTTTTGGGGAAACCCTAAGGGGTGGCCGGCCTGGGCCTTGAGGCTTGGTGCGCCTGGCCCATTAGGGCTGGGCAGCACCCCCTCGGCCCATGTGGGCCCCCTAGGTCGTGGGCCCCATGGTGGACCCCTCCGGAACCTTCTAGAACCTTCCGGTCATTCACCGGAAAAATTCCGAACTGTTCCGAAACCTAGAAATCAACTTCCCTTATATGAATCTTATTCTCCGGACTATTCCGGACCTCCTCGTGACGTCCTGGATCCCATCCGAGACTCCGAACAAACTTCGTCTCCATACCATATTCAAATCTACCCATGCGACATCGAATCTTAAGCGCGTCACCCTACGGTTCGCTAACTATGCAGACATGGTCGAGACTCCTCTCCGAGCAATAACCAATAGCGGGATCTGGAGATCCATAATGGCTCCCACATATTCAAAGATGACTTAGTGATCGATTGAACCATTTACATACGATGCCGATTCCCTTTGTCTCGCGATATTTTACTTGTCCGAGGTTCGATCATCGGTATCTCCATACCTTGTTCAACCTCGTTACCGACAAGTACTCTTTACTCGTACCGTGGTATGTCATCTCTTATGATCCAATAATATGCTTGCAAGCTAATCAGACGACATTCCACCGAGATTGCCCAGAGTATATCTATCCGTCATCAGGATGGACAAATTCCACTATTGATCCATATGCCTCAACTCACACTTTCCGAATACTTAATCCCATCTTTATAACCACCCATTTACGCAATGGCGTTTGATGTAATCAAAGTACCCTTCCAGTGTAAGTGATTTACATGATCTCATGGTCGAAGGATTTAGGCAACTATGTATCGAAAGCTTATAGCAAATTGAACTTAATGACTTGATCTTATGCTATGCTTATTTGGGTGTGTGTCCATTATATCATTCAATTAATGACATAACCTTGTTATTAATAACATCCAATGTTCATGATCACGAAACCATGATCATCCATTAATCAACAAGCTAGTTATACAAGAGGCTTACGAGGGACTCCTTGTTGTTTACATAACACACATGTATCAATGTTTCGGTTAATACAATTATAGCATGGGATGTAAACATTTATCATGAACACTAAGATATAACAATAACTAATTTATTATTGCCTCTTGGGCATATCTCCAACATCGTCGTCTACAGGGCGCCGGCGAGCCAATGAGGTTGTCTACGGGGTTGCTGGGGTCGTGGTGAGCAGGTGGGTGAAAGGAGAGGGTGAAGGGAGAGCTGTGTCGACGGGACGCGTGCGTGTACCGGCGTGTCCAGAGCGTGTCCATGCATGCTCTGGCACGTCCTGGCATGTCTGGGCACGGCGTGTTCTGGGCATTGTTGGCTTCTCCTTGGCCAGGGCTCGCGCCAGCAGGTACAGGGTGATGAGGTGAGCCTTCGGGACAAGGTGAGAGAAAGAGAGGAGGGCCATGGTGAGGGTTGGCATGGTGGTGATCAAGTGGCCGGCATGGTGATGGCATGGGATCAATTGTGCATTTTTCTTTGTCTCCGAGGGCCTGGCCTGCTGTAGGGGGGTGAGACCAAAGAGTTTGACAAGGTTTGCTAGGTTGGAGAGAGCTAGGGTATGCACAATTAATCAATGCCAACATGTATATGTGACACATGCAATGACATTGAGTGTCCTTGTGCTAGGGTGAGCATGACTAGGCTAAGTGAGGTCATTGGGAGTTGTTGTGGTACCTGGTGCACTATGGAGGAGTACAAGAGAGGTGGGGTGAGGGGCACAAAGTGGTTGAAATAGTGGTTGTACCTCGATGTAAACAATTTGATCATAAGCCAAGGTCTCATGTGTGTTTGAATTTTGGCCAAATTTCTGCATAGATGTGTTCTAAATAATGTTTGGCATCCATTGGTGACATTGGTTTGGGTTTTGGAATTGATTTGTGAAAATTCTAATAATTTGGGTAATCTAGAATCTGTTTTAAAGTGGCATCTTGGCATGCTTATATTTAGAGTTTGACTTTGAACCAGCAAGGTTGACTTTGACTAAGTTGTTCACTTTCACGAGGTCTTGGATGAGGTGCAAAGAGTGGGGAGAGTTTGGTTTAAGAATCTCTAGATACAAGGGCTCAAGGTGGGTATCATGATATAATTGTCAATTTTGACCATTATCATATGTGGCATGATTTTAAATTTTCCTTTGCTTTGATTTGGGTTTCTTTGATTCAAAAAGTGTTCTTAAGTGTTTAGTAACATTCTTCAACCAATGGCACAAGCCAAATGGGCCTAAGTTAAAGATTTACAAAAATGGCCATAGCCTCATATGTGAATTTCATATTTTTATTTTATTTTCTTTTCTTTGACCAAAGTCACTAATTTGAGTTCATTGGGGTTTAGGTTAGGTTTCAGAATGAGTTCAAACAATTTGGCAAGGTAAAGGTGGCATAATACAAGAATTGCTATTATGGCTATGTGCCACATATGTCTTTCCTTTATTTTATTTTATTTTTATTTGTTTCTTGTTGACTTCAAAGAGCAAGGTTTAGGGTTTAATAGCATTGGTGAACACTTCAAACAATCATCATGGCAAATGTACACATATATGCATGATCACTATGCATTAAACTTAATTTAATAAAAGTTTTTGTTGGTTCCAAAATTTGGAAAAAGGAAATTCATTTTTCTTCTTTGTTTGAAAATTTGGGGTGTTACACACAATATAGTATGGCACTGTGTAGTGGTAGCACACTCCCGTCCACGCCGCCTCCGTCCAAGCCGCCCCTCTTCTCATTATCGACGCACCGCCCATCGATAATCGCCTGCTAGTCAGCCACCCCACGTGCAGCCGGCCCCCTGTTCGTGACCTCACCCGCTCGGCCACAACCGCCGCAGCACCTCTTCAATCCCCTATAATAGGAATCCCCCCTCGCCAGTAGACACTTGCACCACTACTCTCACCCCTTCAACTTCTAGCATAAGCGTAGCCCCCTCGAGCTTCCTTGCCCAAGGCAACACCACCCACACTCGGACAAAATTTGTTCTCCCCCGAGAGCTCCCTTGCCCAAGCCAACACCAATCCCCTAGACCTAGGCGAGTCGGCAACTGCCCTGCTAGTGTGCAATGGTGCATGGATGTGACGTCGTCATCCTTGTATGATATTCCTCCACCGGTCGAGCACGGTCACCTCACATCCGAGCCCACCCATTGTTTGTGACCTAGCCAAGCAATGCCCCACTCCACCTCAAGCCTCTCCGCCACCTCACACCCTCCATATCCTCGTCAGAGCACCGACAAGAGCGCGTCGGAGCATCGCCGGCATCTCACCATGGCCGCGTTCTCGCGAGAAATAAATGGGCGCACCGTTTTCAGGTTCGAGTCTCCATTAAGTGGTGGGCCCCCCTCATTAGCCTTTTAAACTTTTCCAACTATTTTTCCAGAAAATTTGATTTTTTTCATGTTTTTAGATTTTAAACCCTGACTTTGAACTGATATATTTCCTAAAATACAAATCCTTTTGAGTTGATTTTGTCTGCATTGGTTTTGTGTTTAAAATATCTTTCGATTGGCACTGGTTAAAAAAAATATTTTTGTTTGCTTGTCTACTTATTTAAAGTCTTGGGAAAGGATTTTAGTACATAAGAATAATATTTTTTGATGAAACCTTCAACCCAAACTTGGAGTTTAGTTTGTTCAGCACCAAAACACCAAAGTAATCGCATCAACATCTTGTGTGCTTGTTTACAAAATTTTTGGAATATTGAATCTCGTTTAAATACCTTGTTGTTTAAAATCTTATATGTGCCTATTATTTTGCTGTAATGTTTTGTTATATTATCTCGTTGTATTACCTTTCTTTATCATGTTGTATATTACCTTGCCTCGTTATTTTGCCTTATTGTATGGTGCTTGTACTTTAAATCTTGATATAATAGCACGTGCTACTATTTTGTATGTGCATATCACCTGTCATATTGCATGGTGCTTGCACCTTAAGTGGATTTATTTTACGCACTAATAACAACCCTGGTGCCTATGATTGTTTGCAGTTTCGCCTCCTCAAGTATTGCTTGGTGTAGACCTGCCAATATTTGCCGACATAGCATTTTCCTTTTTTTGTTCTCCCATTTCTTCTTTGTCGAGACTAGGGCGGAAAAATGTCAGCCCATGATCCACGGGGCTGGAGGCATTTATCTTAATGCTTCTTGTTCTCTCCTCCCCACGGAGCCCAAGAACCATTTGGTTTTAATGTGTGATTTCTCACAACACTTGACCGCCGACATTTTGGAGACAACATACCCCTACTCCCCACTTCATGGTCAATGGTTGGAAGGTAAGGCCGCCAAAGACTCGTGCGTGGAGGAACGAGATGCGTAACAAACTCCGCCTTAAAAATATATGCTAATAACAAGTTCACCAACCATATTCCACCATGCCAACAATAATCAATTGTACCAGTTTTATTCATCCATGGCAACTTGCTACAATTGCGAAAATGATATTTATCTTTTGAAGATTAACTATTTGCATGGTTTTTGTATTGCCAATACATGTGTGCATGATGATCTAGTTTAATTCATTTCCTTCAGGGATTACAGAACTAATGATTAATTTCGTAGGTATATTTTCTTTTATCTTCTATCCACTTCGTAGTCTAAATAATTTTCTAGTTCCTACGGAGCATGTTCTTCGTTATTCAGTTCTATCATGTTGAATGTTATGTATTGGAAGACACGTGTATCTGTTGCTATGCATTCTTACCTTGTTCAGTTAACTACTCTATGCCTCTCTCTCATTGTCTACATTTTTGTGCACACTCCATTGAACTTGATCAGCTGCAAACTTGTAGAAAGTTAATAGTACGGTACTTGTGGACTAGTTGACCTGCAATTGTAAACATGCATAAACTACTACATTCGTATGTATACCCGCTAATTGTATTAAAACGACAAATATGGTATTTTTTTAGGACACTAGTGGAAAACGACCCTTTTGCACCGGTTCATTAGGGCCATATGCACCGGATTGTGAACCGGTGCAAAAGCCCCCCCCCCCCCCCTTTTGCACCGGTTTAGTTATGAATCGGTGCTAAAGGAGGACACCACGTGGCCCTCTGTGGATCGCCCGGCGGAGGACCTTTTGCACTGGTTCGTAATACGAACCGGTGCTAAAGGGTTGTGCCGCGGCAGGGTTTTGGTGCCCTCCCTGCCGCGGCAGACTCTGCCGCGGTAGGGAATTGCACTAAAACGCTGCCGCGGCAGGAAATTTACACTAAAACACTGCCGCGGCAGACTCTGCCTCCATTCGAAACATGTTATAGTGCATACACATATATATAGGAAACCATTATATTACATATATCGATCGAAGTGACACACGTTCATGCATATATATATATATATGTCTACATCAACTTTGAAAATAATTTCTATTCAATATTGGATGGCGGGCACATAGTGATCTCCGTCTGGAGCTATGACTTGCTCAAGTAAGAATCCCGCCATTTCTTCTTGAATTGCTCGTACACGCTCGGTTGCTAGAAGACCATTCCGCAACCGTTGGATCTAATAATTTCAAGAAGGTACGGTGGTCAGTATATATATATGTGTGTATGTGAATGAAACACAAGGTGATAAAATAAAGTCATGAATGTTGTTTACGTATATCAAGTTGTTCCAAAATTTTGGTCACATGGTGGGTATTCTGGCGGATGAACTCGCAAACGTAGAACCCGCATAAATTATTCCCGTCCTCTTGCATCAAGCAATTTACGAGAACGAAGTTCAATCAAAATAATATATAATCAAGGATGATAATGTTATTGAAACTAGAATCACATGGTTGGTATAATGGTATCGAAACTAGAATCAAAGAGATGTGCGGCCTAGCCAGTAGTACTTACCGGTACATGTTTTATTCGAAGCTCTGTATTCTGTAAACCCGAAGACTTGTTGGTGAACCGTTTCCAAGCCTTGTGGAGGATATCAGCCATGTCCCCCCACGCCTCAAGGGGTTTACTCTTCGAGTCCATGACTTCTACTACCCCGGTGTCGAGTTTAATGACTAGCAGGATATAGTGAAACCTGCGGACACACACACACACACACATATATATATATAGGAGCATGGGCACCAAACGTGTATTTCGTACATACCTGGAGTGTACGTGTCTAAATTACACATACCTAAGGTTTACATACCTAACATATACACATACAAGTTACACATACCTAACATTTACATACTTAACATACACACATGCAAGTTACACATACCTAACATATATATACACGTATCGGTGTACGTACACCTTAGGTATGCAATACCTTAGGTATGTATCACTTGAGTATGCATATCTTAGGTATGTATACCTTAGGTATGTGTAACTTAGGTATGTATACCCTCAGGTATGTGTACTACAAAGCAAAAATACGCGTATCTACGTATGGTGCCCGGGCACCTAGGAGCACCAGTTAATTATATATATATATATATATATATATATATATATATATATATATATATATATATATATATATATATGTGTGTGTGTCTGCTATTCTCGAACCGGTTCGAGAATATTCTTGAACCCTTTCTGAACTTCCCGGTACATGGATCTGGACTTCTTCTTCCCTGAATCTGAACTTCCCGACGGACTTCAATATTGTACAGGGCGAACTTCCGAAACTTGAGTCTAGTTTGAAGTGAACTTCAGAAAATATAGCGAACTTCCGTCGCATCTGAACTTCTCTGGAACCACTTGTGAACTTCTGGATGTTTCCAAGTGAACTTCTCGACGGAATACCAGAATTGCATGTTCGTGCGGACACTATTTTCATGTTGATTTTCATACCGCTTATCGGATTGATGCATACAATATACCATTGGATTCGTATGGAAATTTCACAACTTTTTCATGTTCATTGTTTTCCCAAATTCTGTATTGTTTAAAACTAATTTTAAATATAGAAAACAACGTTTTCGCGGATTTCTCTATTTTCGTGCAGCTTTTGGGGTTCTAGTTTTCAAACAGCTTTATCGGATTGATGCGTATGATATACCATTGGAAAGATATTGACTAGGCGCACCTTTTTCATGTACAATATCTTTCCAAATTCTTTGTGGTTTAAGAGCAGATTTGAAAATACGTGATTCCGCTTTTTTAACTTCTCGGTTTTTTGTACTGTTTTTGGGGTCTTATTTCCGAACCACTTGTCGGAATGTTCCAAATGATATTACGTTGGAAAGATATTGACTAGGCGCACCTTTTTCATGTTGAAGGTTTTTCCAAATTCTATACGTTTTAAGTTTAATTTTTGAAATACGCAAAAACGGAGATAACGCCGACACGAAAATATTTTTGAAATTGGCTCATCTAGATTGATTAGGTGTGGTATTGTGGTGTGTTGGGGTATTAATAGACTTATATGATTGCTAATTGTATGTGGCGTTTGTCAATTTACGCAATCAGAGGCCATATGAATGATTTCTATGCCTATGATTTCCGCCCATAAAAATAGAGTACGTGAGTCGCTCGAATATGGAAGTGAACTTCTCGATATCAGTTAGTGAACTTCCGGTCGTGGTATAAAAGTTTCATGAATATCCAAAGTACATGAGTTGCTTCAATATGTAAGTGAACTTCTCGATATTTATTAGTGAATTTCCAGTCGGGGTATAAAAGTTACATGAATATTCAAAGCACATGAATTGCTCCAATATGGAAGTGAACTTCCTCCAAAGCTCCAATAAGTGTGTCAACGAATGCTCACTTTGAATGCTCGAATAAGTGTGTATTGAACTCGTTTTTTTGTAAAGAACTTCCTCCGTTGTCCTAGTGAACTGTCGTACACATATGTAACCTAAATCATGTAATCCCCTGTACATGCATTAACACAAACATATCATGGATAGCAAAATTGAACTTTCCAGTTGCATTAACTGAATTTCAGCAATAGAAGTTAAACTAATAATTATTATTACTTCTCCACAACTAAACATAAAAAATTGCGACATGTTCAAGGCTAACTTTTTGTGGCAATTGTGCTGAACTCGCAACACACTTAATGTGAACTTCCAAGCGAAAAAATACCAATGAACCTGGGAAAGAAAAGTGAACTGTCTAGAGCTAACCAAGTGAACTTGACAACCAAAGGTAAAGTGCACATAATAGCAAAATCAATGAGTGAAAGTACTGTAAACGAAGTGCAAGTCACATGAATACATTTCCAATCATAAAAAAAAAACACTCAATCTGTAAATGAAAATCACACACACATAGCAGCCACAAGTTCATAGTAACACAGGTCATTGAGCAAGTCCGCCGCATCTTTTTCACAACCCAGCCGGACGCGTTCTTCGCGAGTAAATTTATACTCGCTAGCAAGTGACCTTGAAACAGCAGCCCAACTTGTCACCATCATTTCACGTTGTACGCAATAGCCGGATTAGGCGTAACATACTCGTATAATCTTCAACAATCTTCATTATATTATCCGAGGCTGATATACCATCCGTTCGTTTGGGTTCCTCAAATTCACATGAGATTTCACCTGAAACAACAAGATGCCCGTCGATCACTTTCCGATAACTCTATGCTAATAATTACATCGTTACTAGCTCCACTAGCATCGGCATGCGCGTGTAGGTTCAAATAGGAAACATAGCATATATATGAGTTGAGAGATTTAAAGTTCAGACCATTTAGTGCGCAAGTAAAACTTTTTTTCAGTATCTCCTAAACAATTGAAATACATTGTAATTATAATATCAAAGCATCTGAAACATTTACTGTGCTCCTATAAATAAGAATGAAAATGTAAAAATTCCGCAAATTTCACCAAGTGATATAAAGAGGAGAGAAATGAAATCATACAATGTTATATATAAAATCTCACCAAAGATTTTGCTTCACTGTCCTCGTAATTTCTTTATTTAACTATAAAGCATCAACATGCTGCATGAGAAAACCATCACAACAGATTATAATTTGAAAAGATGAAGTGATATGAAAGATGATGATATAATTTGAACTTTCATATAGACAAAAGGTGAACTTCTATGTGAGGAAGATGTGAACATACAAACAAAATTAACAAGACGAACTCCCCGATAAAAAGAGGCAAACTTCAGGTATATGAAGCAAACTTCTTGATTTAAAAATACTTCAGACACAAATTGTGTTTAAAGTTACTTATTGTAGTTCACTTATTGAACTTTCTGGTTCCAACATTTTAGAAGTGAACTTCATGACACGGAATAGTGAACTGCTAATTTAACTTCTCGCAAAATTTTGGTACCAAAAAAAGTGAACATCCTCCTCAGATGATTCAAACTTCAAGATTAAAAAAAGTGAACCTCTCTCAAACGAGAGAACAGCCTAAAATGAACATTTACTGCAAGTGGCCATTTTCATATACTGCAAATGCATATATTTCATATACAGTAAGCCATACCTTCTGTTTCTTTTCTTTTTCAATTCATCAATCCAAATGGAGCTCCAAGTGTTGTCATCACTCCCTAAATAGAAAACTGAATACAAAGACCACCCCAAGTTTCTACTTTGCAGTTCAGTAGGTGCTCACTTCAATTACTTCAAAGTGAAATATGAAAGTAAGTAAACTTCTTGCAGCATATTTAGATAATGTTCTGTCATGGTCGAACTGGACTTCCATGCTATAAAAAATGAACTTGCATTATTTTGGAGAAGTGTACTACCAAAAAAATTGAACTTCAAGTGGTGTGAATTTGTCAAAACTCATTGGGTGAACTTCCTATTGGAGATGAATTGAACTTAACAATGATGACAAGCGAACTTTCGTTTTCTACAAATCTGGAGTTTATCTCAGTTAATATGAACCATGTAGCAATGAGAATATCAATCAAGCACAAATCTGAACTGTCGACGTACATAAATTGAACTGAAAATACACATGGGTGAGCTCACTAAAACAAACTCCGCGGAAATAAAACGTGATATTTTGCCATGTGAATAGTGTGAACTTCTTTCTTTTAGTTAATGAACCACACATCAACATTATATGTATCAAAAGTAAGATCCAACCAAGACCCGAGAGAATATGCATATTTTTCGAGGTGAACTTTCCCATTACACTAATGGAACTTCCACGTCCCCAGAAACTATTTTAATTATTTCTATACTCTACTTAGTGCACTTCTCAAAAACATGGATTACGCCTTCTCTGAAAAATATCCGAACTTCTCCATGAACAAACTAGTATTTGATGATAACATATATACTTTGGCATAACCGAACTGCTCACAATTAACATGTGAACCGCCCAGTGCTATGAAAAACACAAGCAAGTACGGTCAAAATAAAATCAAAAGAGTGAACTCCATATGAGAATAGAGCGAACACACATACACACAGCTAACCTAAGAAGAGTGAACTTTTCGGGAACAAATAAGTGAACTTCTCCATAGCAAAGAACAAATAAACCACATATGAATTAATTTTATGTGTATAAATAGAGATGCTATTTTTTCTAGATTGGCTGATAGTGAACTTATGGCAAAGCTTTCACCACAGAAATAAAACTTCTACAAAATGATATGTAAACTTTTCTTCGTAAGCAAAATGAACCTCTAACTTTTTATATAGTCAGAAACGCATCAGGACATACATAGTAAGAATGAATCCCTAGTCTAGACGTCTTGAACTACCCAGCAATGGTTTCTTTTAACATGGTGGACTTGCACGACATGGTATTCCCGTTATAAACCTAATGTGGACTTCATATTATAAATACATGGGAGTTACTTTGAGCTAAACGACTCTACTTCCTGCATTTTTCAGTATAGTACCTTGATCATATAGTAATCATAAGAGCTAGAAAGCTACCTCGAGAATCAGAACAGTACTCACGACCTGCGGGTGCTACGCTTCTAGGTGGACTCCCGCCACGGCTCCTGGCGAACTCTAGCGATGAGCGCTAGTGAACTCACCATAGGTGTCATAAGTGCACTGCCTGTAATTAATTTTAGAGATGATTTATTTGTAACATAAAATAAATAAACATTGCACAGCCCCACAGGTAAAATGTCATCGAACATTATACTTAGTTTCTGAAATGCATGCTATGCAACACATGTCTACAGACTGAACTTCCTAGCAAAAAATTGTGGGTGCACTTCTAGATAATTCAGAAGAAAATGTAATTCATTTTTGAAAAAAAAAGTGGACTCCAAATGTGCGCAAACTAAACTTCTGAAATGTTGGCAAATCAATTAGGGAAGCTAACCAGAAAGATCAATTAGCATTAAAAATGAGATATATTAACTTTGTAGTACATACCCCACATCAGTTTAACAATAAGAGGCATGTCAGGTTGTTTACCGAGTGGACTTACTGAGTCGAATAAATGAACTGACCCAAAATAAACAAGTGTAGTACGGGTGAAAATTTTGTGAACTGACCAAAACAAACAAGGTCGCTACCATCTTTTGGCGGCTAAAGTAAGTGAACGTCTGGAACCGAAGATTCGAACTTCTGGAAAATAAAGAAGGCAAGAAAATGTGAAACTTTTTCACGCCGACAAAGTGAATGTCCTGAATAGGATAGTTAAACTTTTCGCCTAACATTTAGACAAATTAAGAAATGTCCCGGTGAACTGCACTAACAAATAAAGTGTGCTCCTTAATTGAATTGTTTAACTGCACCTACCAATGTTTTTTCTACTGAACATCATATGTGAACAAAGTGAACATCCCAACGAAATAATAATTTCTCATGCAGACAAAGTGAACCTTCCAACAAAATAAATGAACTCCACATAGCAGGTGTACTGCTTATTTTACAATCCATGGCTGCTCCTTTTTGCTAAAGATTTAACTTTTAAAGCATAAAGCCATAAATTCAGTACCTCATCGCCCAGATGCTTCAGCCCCTATATAGCTTGTTCCTTTCAAAATAAATTAGTCTGGCCCTCATGCATGAAAAGGGGAATCGAAAAATGATAGTCAGTATCATACGCATAAAAACTAGGTTTGGCAATACTAGGGAATTCCTGTGCATGGGTACACTAAACTGGAATATTGAAATAGACCATGTACACTACAT
Organism: Lolium rigidum; assembly: GCF_022539505.1. Classification (NCBI taxonomy): domain Eukaryota; kingdom Viridiplantae; phylum Streptophyta; class Magnoliopsida; order Poales; family Poaceae; genus Lolium; species Lolium rigidum. The sequence continues at coordinate 29,729,884 of NC_061511.1, read as the reverse complement.
AGGAGATTTACCATAGCATAGTCATCCATATCGGACACTTTTATAAATGGTCAATTAATCTGAATTTCGCTTTCGGACGAAGCGAACTCCGCCCAATAAATATAGATCATTTCTATGCATTTTTCTCTAAAAGTGAGCTTCTCCAATAAATAAAAATGAACTTCAGAATCAGCACTACATTTTTCTCTGCATTTTCTGTGCCTATTTTTTTAAATGATAGCTGCAATTTTGGTTTAGTTTTAGCAGCAATTGCCATTTTATACTGAACCAGCCATATGGAAGAAGTGGACTTTACGTTAAGGGAAACATGAACTCTGTATCGTATCATTGCTGCTTATTAACCGCAAATCATCATCATTTTATTGCTGCTTATTAACCCTTTTCAGATGTTGATGTGATTAACCAAATAGAAAACAGATGCACCAGCATATATCCACTTTTATCAAATAAGATTCTCCACAATCTGCGCTGCTTCACATTTACATATGTGCTGCTAGCTTGTACATCTGTAGTACCGATGGTATTTTTCCATGCAAATACAAGCGAACTGACAAAACAAACACAAAAAATTACACGGGACTTTGCCCAGCTACGCATTCATATTTCATAAGAGTGCCTTTGAGAAGTTGCGTACCAGTAGTAGTTAGCCTCTGAATTAAGATCAGTGCTACTCATCAGACAGGAGCTCAACCAACAGGGGAGGTGCGCTGGGCGGAGCCGGTCGCCAATATTAGGGGTGGAATTCCTGGTTGCCTGCACCGGAATCCCATGGCGGAGCAGATTGGACTCCCCATGGTGGCATCACGGGAGGGAGGAGCTTGGATGGACTCATAGGAGGAGCTTGGATGGACTCCTGGGCGGAACAGGTGTTGATTCCCGGGTCTTCCATTGGTGGATTTCGAGGTCGCCCTCATTGGATTCCGGTGGCGGAGGTGGACTCCCGGGACTCGCGACGGTGGAATTTCAGGGCTGCGCTGAGTGGTCGAGATGTAGGGAGTGGTACCTCAGCAGTGTGGGAAGCCAAGCAGGTGGGGTACGATGGCGGTGGTCGCCGAATGTAGGGTAGCAACGCGAGATTCGACCCGCGATGGGGAACGTGCGCGGGGCGGGATGTGGGCGGCGGCGGCCGGAGCAGAAGGTGTGCGGCAGCGTGCAGGAATGGGGGTGCGTGTGTGGGGCTAGATGCGTCTGCGCGAGACTGATTTTTACGGGAGGCCGCCGAGGTGCGGTGGTGCCGCCAGCAAAGAATCGGCGCGGAGATTGGGCGCCGCCGCCAAGAAGAAGGTGGGGCGGGATTGGGCGCCGCCGCCAGGGAAGGAGGTGGGGCAGGATTGGGCGCCGCCGCTAGGGAAGAAGGTGGGGCGGGATCGGGCGCCGCCGGCAGGGAAGAAGGCGAGGCAGGATTTGGGGACGGGCGGCGAGGTCGGGGGCGTGGGGAAGTTCACAAGCAGGTACCGCACGAGCCTAGGACTGTGTGGGTTTTCTCGGGTTGGTTCGGTTAGAAAAGGGGTTCGAGAATAGCTATTCTAGAACCCCTCTTAAAGGGGGTTCGAGAATAGTCCAGCTCTATATATATATATATATATGGGAAATAGTGGGCTATCATGGGGCATAGCTATGCACATCAATCCAACCATTAGATCATCTATAGGGAGCACAAAGAGAGCACACGGTGTTAGTCCATTACACATGCACGGCATGCTCCTCCGTTATATTCTCGTCATCCCTTTCGATTCATGATTGCAATATTTTATTTTTTATTGAGACCATCTCATAGCTGGCATAGGCTGCCGACATCAATTTCACTTCCCTTTTGATACCAAAACAACAACCAACTTGTAAAGTAGCCCAATAAAATAAATACACTCAAATTTCGGATTCCAAGTCATCCGGGCCTAAGCATTGGACGATTCTACCATATTTTTGTACCAAAATGACAACCAAAATGAGACCATCTCATAGCTGGCATAGGCTGCCGACATCAATTCCACATCCCTTTTGATACCAAAACAACAACCAACTTGTAAACTACCCCAATAAAATAACTACATTCAAATTTCGGATTCCAAGTCATACGGGCCCAACCATTGGACGATTCTACCACATTTTTGTACCAAAATGACAACCAAAATGAGACCATCTCATAGCTGGCATAGGCAGCCGACATCAATTCCACTTCCCTTTTGATACCAAAACAACAACCAATTTGTAAAGAAGCCTAATAAAATAAATACATTCAAATTTTGGATTCCAAGTCATACGCGCATAACCATTGGACGTTTCTACCACATTTCTCTACCAAAATGACAACCAAAATGAGACCCACAGATCCGAACCAATTTGACGACGGAGTCACGGTTACAAAACAACCGGCTTGCCATGGTATGGTCCATTTTTATTACTCAGCGATCAACTAGCAAAGTGAAAAAATCCGTGGTTGCCCATTAGGCCGAGGTTTTGAAGGTTAAGACGCAAAAAGGTATTGTCCTCCATAACACACACATGATTTGTGCAATTCAATAGCAATTTACCTAGTTTATCTCGTTTTCATCCAACAGCAATGAACAGCCTGAGCACACGTGCGGCAGATGCAGACGCTAGCTTCGACAACATGCCGGATGACATTGTTTCTGCCATTCTTGGGGCCGTAGCAGTGTCCGCGAGGTTCCCGTCAGATTTTCTATCTGCTACCATGGTGTAAGTCATCTGTACTTTAGTCATCTCCTCGTTTCCTGTCCACACATTTTTATCATAACCACCCAAACCTAAATGCAGCTCCAAGAGGTTTCTAGAGCTGGGTATGAACATTGCCGGCACCAATATCGCCGGAGCCCGATGCTTTGCTGTACGCGCCAAATATTGGTGCAGTGTGCTAGGAGATTTCTCCAAAGATGCGCTGAAGCCGGCAACCTCGATGCATCTTATATCTTTGGAATGGTACGTTTCTGCCCATCACGATCCATTGCACTCTGAATGTTTTGCCTTTTTACCTTCTCCCTTTAATGATGTAAAAGTTGAGGTTGGCGCTCTAAATGCATTATAAAAATTTTCCTGCCAGATTCTCTTTTATTGCCTCAACTCACATGAGGATGGCGCCGCAAAGATTTCTTTTGCCGCTTCGAACGGGCACCAAGAAGCAATGTACTCGTTAGCCGTGATCATGTTCAACGGCAGTGGCGGTGGTGAAGCACAAAGGGACATCTGCAGCGCCACCGCGATGTGTGCGCGCGCATCATCTCTTGGCCATGTGATTGCACTTCGCGAGCTTGGTTTTTGCATGCATGATGGCTATGGCTGTAATCGGTCCATTACAGAGGGGAAACGGCTTGTAGCCCTCGCCAAATCACTTGAGATGGCCGAGGCACTCGATCCTAGTGGGTCTCTTCTCGGGCCAAAAGAGCATGGCAAGGGAGGACAACCAAACCTCGCCAACCAATTCATGGTAGAGTGGTTTGCAGCTGAAAACTCAGCAGTTAGAACCGCCGGCTGTGCGGTAGAGGAACTAAGCATGTGTTGTAACATGCTTTGCGGCCGACAAGAGACCAGGCCAAGAGAGTTCCGTCGTTGCGTCGTATGCTCCACGACGATCTACTGCTCCCGTGCATGCCGGTCACGGCACTCTGGACCACCCACCATAGGAGAGTGTGCGCGCCTGCCCCCGCTCGAGATGATAACGCAAGAACTACCTCGTGTACCCCTTTTTTATTTGCCCCCCTCGTTGTTGTCTAGTTAGGTCATAATTTCATAAGTAAGTTACAATTTTTTGACGGGCAGGTTTGAATTGAATGAAAGAATCAGCAACAACATGCGCAAATTTTGTCTTCGTTTTTGTGAAAATACTTTGTTGCGAACAAAATCATACCATGAGTGATAACAACTCATTTGTTGCTATGTTAATGGTTTAGACCACACGACCGCGAGGGAATTTATCGCGCGCAATAATCTCATTCGCACGATCGCCTTTTTTGTTATCCATCACGGAACTTTCCAAACCAATAATAACCTACATGTATTTCCATATTAAAATATCATCGAGCACATCATTATCACATGTAGAAGTTTCCCTTAAGATTTGTACCTTCGCTTTGTTAGTAAGCATTTTTCAAAAAATGGCGCCCAAAGGTAAATACGGGTTTTATCTAATTCTTTTTCCCCGTGTGCTACTCATTGTTAATTACCATGAACGACTATCTACATTGCGCCGCGGCATTTATTTTCCCTGCACCATGTTTTTATAATGAGTGTGCCGTACCAGCAACCATCCCATTTCTTTTATTGTTCTATAACCAACTTAGTTCACGGCGAGAACCCCTTATTTTCAAAACTAGAGCAGTACTATCAACCGTCCCACTTTTTTGCTCGTGGACGGTAAAAAACAACACCCGAATCTCTTATTGGTTAACCGTCACCTAGTAAACTTGTCAAAAAAGAACCAAACAACACCCAAACATCTTCACGGATGACCGTGGAGCAAAACAGCTTGTTTCTTTTTTTCCAAAACGACAAGTAAATGTGCCACGGTGAATAGTTCGTGAATAATTCTCGTGACACCACCCATGCAGCAAGTTAGTTGTCATTTTCGACCTGAAACGACATATAAAAATTTCCATGATGGCCGCACCGTCGTTTTCTTACCGTTCATTAATCAAAACAACATCCGAATCTCTTATTGGTTAACCGTCACCTCGTAAACTTGTCAAAAAAGAACCAAACAACACCCAAACATCTTCACGGATGACCGTGGAGCAAAACAGCTTGTTTCTTTTTTTACCAAAACGACAAGTAAAATATTGCACGGTGAAGTAAATAATTCGCACCCGTCGACTTTTCATTTTTCGTGGTTTATAAGTTGGTACCAAGAAAGGCAATAAATACCAGCAATTTGTACCCCAGCATGAAAGTTTTTTATACAGCTGGTGTTTACGCTAGCAAAGAACATTATGTGATTACTTCTATACCACATGCATTTTTTTTCCTAAAATGAAGGGTTTTTAGGTTGCTTGGTGCAGCCATAACGAATGTAGTCTATCCTTTTGGTAGAAAATAAACGGAAACTAAATTTCATAAAGAAACGTACACCAATCTGCACCATCAAATGAAAACATGTTGTTTCATTTCTAAAATGACAACTAAAACGTTTGTACCTCACCCAGGTGGACACACGGAAACTAAATTTCATAAAGAAACGTACACCAATCTGCACCGTCAAATGAAAACATGTTGTTTCATTTCTAAAATGACAACTAAAACGTTTGTACCTCACCCAGATGGACACCCTAGATGCCGCTTTTGCTAACCATTCTCATCTTTGTTGCGTCAGTAGGTTGTTTCGTATGGCAGTATAACTACAGGAAGCCTGTCCCAACGGGAATATTTTGTATTCGCTCCATGCCGTGTGGATGCGGCAGAGTTTAGTTTTCCCTTTTTTTTTTTCAAAAAATGAACACGGAAACCATCCCGTAGAAGTCACATAGAAGTCATTTACATCACGGGATAAAATCATTATAATCAGTTTATCCCCACGATGCTATGATATAGAGAGCATGGTTTCCTGCATGAACCATGACATCAACCTAGAAAATCAGAACCACAAACACAAAACATCAAATTCCAATTCACTTGAAACAAACTTGGACGCAGTTTTTTTGGCAACTTCTGCTAACCATAAAGGCCGCCTCCAGATTAGTGTATTCCCTATAATAGAGCGGTTGAGGTTCAAGCTAAATCTGACCTTGAACAGATGGCAAATCAAAAATACAGATGGTTAAAATAAACAAGAATGTATATTCAGTTCTTTCGAATGTGAAGCATGTACAGAGTACATCCATGGCGGCAAGATCCAACTGGCAACCGAGCTCCCCCGCCTCCACCGACCAAATCGGAATTTATAGAACACACGGAAAGGAACATGAATCTTGAGCAGTACAACCTGAAATCCCTGCTGCGCCGCCCCTTGTCGAGTTCCCAGCGCAATCTGCGACCCTGCTCCTATATGTGAGCTTCACCGGTCGGGCGCGAGCAAGGAGAGGGCAGAGACACGGCCGGCCGGGTGCGATGGAGGGCAGGGCCGCCGTCGTCCGTGCGCACCGCAGGTGCGCTCTGATGCCAAACTCGAAATTGTTTGAGAAATAGAAAACTCTCATTTGTACAGACTACTTATCAACTCTCAAATCGTGGGTATCTTTGGTCTTAAGAAATAGAGATAGCATGCAAGAAAAAGCAAATCATTCTACCCCTATGAATCCATGTTAACATCCGTGCAGAAAAAATATCATCAAGAAGAGAAGCCGAGAAGAAATTTCTTTATTATCAAGCATCACCTCGTCTGCACGATGATTGAATCTGGATCACATACAAACCATGTACAGTACAAAAAAATCAGCACCACGCAAATCCAGGGGGAAAATCAAATGATTGAATCTGGATCCGGCTCAGTGACAGCACAGATCGCATGATGTATCATGCAAAAAAAAAGCTGAATCAAAAGTCAAAGATGCAAAATAAAAAGGGGAGAAACGGAGGGGAAAAACTGAGACGGAAATTTAGATCGGGGCCATCTCTGCCCACACCCAACATCGTGCAGATCATCCTGGATCAGGTCCACGCCGGGCTCGATGTGGAGGTCGCGGGCGCTCCGGCGCTGCATCCAGCCGCCACTCTCCGGTGCCGCAGTCGGTTATGGAGGCCGGCGTGGATGACTTGCGGGCTGTAAACCGGGGCTGCAGCACCGTCCCTCCGGGGGTGCATGGGCACAACACCTGCTGAAGGTGGGGGATGGAGCGGAGGCATGGCTGGGCCAGTACGTGTGCGGCGTCTGCAGGAAGTGGACGAGGTTGTGGTGGACTAATGGGGATTGGGGAGTGAGGGAGATTGTGTGCGGGAGTGTGGGTGGGGGGTGGGATGGGGTCATCAGGCGGGTTTGCCGTTTGTAGTGAACTAACGGCGTTAATTTGCCATGCGGAACCGAAACCGTCCATAGGGTTGATGAGTGGCCGGATGTGGGTGCGTAGCTAGCACCCATGGTAGCCAGCTATTACTCATCAATTACATACTTAGCACATGGAGTAAGCGAAAAAGATTTAATGTGTGAAGATAGACGCGAAGTTGTAAGGTAATAGTATTGCCCTTTTGTATGAGTTTTTCCTTAAGGCATATACCAAGTTATTCTCCGTGTCCTTGGGAGAGTTGTCGACAGTATACCCATTCACTATGATCTGCCCCTTGCTGCATTCGCGGATCTTCATTCTGCATAATATAGATAGTTATATGCATGCAATGGACGAGCCGCGGTAGAGACTTAATTACATAAATAATACTTACAGACAGTAGGCACTCAGCAGAGATTTGTCGAGGGCGTCTTGATTGAATAACTGAAATAATTCACAAATTTCGATGTTCATCACATCAGTTCGCCCGTAGTGCTCATCTTTGATTGCCACCATGATCCAGTTCTGACCGTTCTTACATGCATCCCTGCATCCAAGTACCAATTATGCAGCCTTCGCAGTTGTGTTGATAGATTAGGCAACTCCTCAGCTCTGACAAGAGGTTGCCCGTACTTGAACTGCAGGTATGCTATTTGGACATCACCCGTGTTCAAGAATTCGATGCGGCTTAACTCCTCTAGTTGGGTAGCGGGCAATCCGCTCGGATGGGGATCTCGCCGTCGAGAGAGTTGGATGATACATCAAAGTACCACAAGGAAGAGAGGTTGCAGAAGATGGCCGTCGGGATGTGTCCGCCGAGGTTGTTCTCACCAAGATTGAGGTACACTAGGCTCCGGATGCGAGCCGGGCTCCCCGAAATCGAGCCCTCCAACCGGTTTTCGCCGAGGCTCAACTCCTCTAGTTGGGTGAGCTTCCCGAGCCGTGGCGGCATAGCCTCGCCAAAGAAGTTCTCGGAGAGATTGAGGCATGTAAGTCTCGAGAGGTTACCGAGCTCTGGCGGGATACTGCCGGCAAAGTGGTTGCCAGAGAGGTCGAGTGTCTTGAGGTGCGAGAGGTTGCCAAGCGCAGGAAAGACCTTGCCAGTGACCTGGTTACTTAGAGCATCTCCAACAGGCGCTGTAAAACGCGCGCGCGGCAAAATACCTGCCAGTTTGGCGCGCGCGAGCGCTCGCGCGAAGCTCCAGCAGACGCGGGAAAAAGGCGCGCGCGGTAAACTCTTGCCGCGCCCGCGCGTTTGCGCCATCCCACGCGGGAAATTTGCCGCGTGCGCCGCCGCGCGCGCTATATAGACGACACGCGCCAACTGCCTTCCGCGTGTCTCTCCGCCTCTTTCCCCACCGCTCTCTGTCTCCGCGCCACGCGCCACCGCTCTACCTCCGCCGCCTGTCCGCCTCCGCCTCCGCCTCCGGAGGACTATGATCCCCTGTGGGCGCGGCGCTTCCCGGAGGACGTCGCCGCCACGGAGGCCTTCTACGCGCAGAAGGAGGAGGAGAAGGCGGCGATGAAAGCGGCGAAGAAGGCGAGCCGCGAGAAGCGCCGCGCCGAGTCCGCGGCGAGGAAGAAGGCGAGGGCCGAGGCGGCGGCGAAGAGGAAGGAGGAAAAGAAGAAAGGCGCAGGGCCGTCGACCGTCGTCCTCTCGTCCTCCTCCTCCGACTTCCACTGGACGTCGACGTCCACGCCGGTGTCGGAGACGACCGCGAGCGGCTCCGACTACGATCGGGAGTCCGACGAGTAGTCGGACGAGTAGTACTAGTATTTTCTATGTCGCATTTGTATCGTCGCACTTTAATATATTCGTATTTCGTTCAAATTTCATAGTTTGTTTGATGAATTTTAAAAAAAAAACGGTCGCGCGCGCTGCAAAATAGCGCCTGCGGCGGAGGTGCGTTTTCCGCACACCAACGCGCGCTGCAAAATGCAGCCTCTGCCGGGGGCAAATTCGCTATACCGCGCGCGAACGGTATACAGCGCGCCCAATCGCCGGTATAGCGCGCGAGAATTTGCAGCGCCTGTTAGAGATGCTCTTAGTGTTAACTTGACAACACGGTGTGTAACTGTGTCGCAAGCGAGCCCGGTCCAGTTGCACATATGTGGTGAGCCCCAGCCAGTGAGCGCTCCCATGGGGTCGCCGGTCACTTCGACCTTGAAGATTAAAAGCACAGAGCGGTCGTCCCTCTTCTAACACTCCGCCGACACTAGCTACGCTATAGAGGAGGAGGAGGACGACGAGAAATGTGAAGATGTGGACCGTGGTTGGCCTGGGTCGCCAGGCCGCCATGAGAGAGAGCGTGGGATGCTCTGGAGATCAGAATCAGACCGGAGCTAAGCGTTATAGCAATGTTTTCTACACAACGCGGGGTTTTAAAGGAGAGTGGAGGAATAAACATCGATCTGCCTGCCTAACTAATTAAGGTTTGGACATCATCTGCATGCATGTCTGTGGGGCCTGGTGATTTGGATAAACTAATGCAACTTGAATAAAGAAGCCAATTAATTAGCGCTAGTCACCATGCTTTTGCTTAGTGCTGCTATGACTGCGACCCAAAAGTACCTTAATATTTTTGATAAAAAAATATATTAATATTAAAAGATACCAATTACATTCAGCCTCTACAATAACGTAATTCCCCAACGATAGTACGGATGCACACAATCGAAAAAGCGAAAAATAAAACTAAGAAACAAAAGTCTCACTACAGCATCCCAGTGCTAGCAACGGCAATACATCCACCACCAAGACAACACCTGAAATACAGATCTCCAAAAATGACGCCTTCAAGAAGGGAACAGTGCACCAGCACCGTTGTCGCCCGATCAAAGATCATATGTCTTCACCATGAAAATAGGCTCCGCTCTCAAAACAATACCTTCAACAAGGTTAGACCTTGGGTTCTCAATAATTACCTTAATATGATGTGTGCATGGTCAATATTCCAATGTCGTGTGAGATACTACCGACCTTTCATTAATGAGGCTCAAACTTTGCTCTTTCGGTCAAGTTAATGATGTTTGGATCACACTTTTGACATTTTCAGATAAAATTGTACATCTTATACTAATGCTGAAGCCCTTTTACTCTTGTATATTCAGATAAAACCGGCCATAACATTAGTAAAATGTTTGAGGTAACAATCTTTCTTGAGTACTAGTGTGTCGCTTGCTTTCTACTACATGCTTTGAATCTGACTAAATAAAGCTAGCAAGTGTGCCGATAGAAAAACCTAAATAATCTAAAAAAGATTACCGAAGTTCTTACCGAATCTACAACAACACTAAACTACATTCCGGGTAGTGAAAGGAAGTTCTTATGGAAACTACAACAACACTAGTAGAAAAAAGACCTTTCATCCCAACCCATTAGTCCCCAAATACTTTGACCCGGGATTAATGGGGTCTTTAGTCTCGGTTCTGCTGGTGAACCGAGACTAATGCTCCGGCCGGGATTAAAGGGCTATGGTAGGCTGCGGTCAGCGCAGGCCTCTTTAGTCCCGGTTGGTGTCCCCAATTGGGTCTAAAGGTTTTTTCTGGTTTTTTACTCCCTACGCACCCTTTACCCCCCCCCCCCCCCTAGATCGTTTTTTTGCTTTGTAAAGTACAAAAGAAAATGATAGAAAATTCAAAAAATAAAATATTTTAAGATTCTTGTATGTTATGCAACTTACTATTCGGTGAAATTAAGAAATTTGAATTTTTACTTTTTTTGTAAAAAAGTTTGAAAAATTGTAAAACCGCATTAGCTTTTGCATACGACATCAGGAAAAAACGTATAATATATCAAAATGACCGTGGGAAAAAGTAACATTCGATTCACCGGGGTTTACCCGGTTAGCCAATTTTTAGATTCTCAAAATTCCAAATGAAAATATGAAAGCAGGAAGATTTTATTTTTTGCTATAAATTACGGATTTTATATTTTTTTATTTTTTTAAAAATGAAAATTAATAATTGCATCCTGCATAAAGATTACTATTACCTTTACCCAATTTTTTTGATTTAATTTTTTTTAGGTTTTAGGTTTGGCAAAAAAATAAATATTAAGAAATTAAAAAATTAAAAATAATACGAATTAAAAAGTTAATGTTTATTTATTTATTCAAAATTATTATTACATCATTAGTTTTGTTTATTAAAAAAATTATTTAAAATTCAAACAATAAAGAAATATGACATCGACCAACATGTTAATAGGATCGATATGATACTACTATCACATACATGCGCGCGGAGCACTTGGATGCGAGACGTGATGGAACTCAGAAGTTAAGCGTGCTAGTGGTGGAGTAGTGGGAGGATGAGTGACCGAGCGGGAAGTTTGACCACGAGTAAGTAATTTGACTCCGGTTTACTGCGGCCGGCCCAACTGCCTTGGAAGAGAGAGAGGTATCTCCGCAGCCTACTCCGGCGGCGTCAGGTAGCGTTGTGGATTGGGAATTGGTTCGATCTGCAGCGGAGAGGCTGGCGATTCGCGATAGTCGAAGACATGGCCGTCGCTTTCGAAATGGTAATGTCTGTTTTTTTTTCTTTCTGCATATGTGTGCTCTGATTTCAGTCTATCTCTAGCTCCCTGCGCGTTTTCATTTTCGGGCAGTGTCGCTGGTTACGTTGTCGGTGCTTGGTTGTGAGGTGTGGGTAGTTTGAATTTTTATCAGGTAGCGATGCTGCTGTAGTTGCGGAGCTGATTCACTGTCATGGCAAACCTGCAGAGTGCAGTTCATGTTGACCAGGAGTCCGAGCTCGCCGAGGTTGGATTATGGTTCATACTAGGTTAATTTCATCTGTGTTCCTGTTCTCTGTTGGTGAGCTCCACCTGTAGTTTAGGTTTCAGGTTTGGTGTGTAAGATTGTCTAATTTATATTAGGGCTCAGTTGGTTTTGAGGTTATATTTTTTCTTAATTTTCTTGAGCAGATTTCTCATGTTTTCACTGGTGTGCTCACGCCTTGAATACATTAGGTTTTAGTTCTGTGGTTTCAGCATGATTTTTTTCATGATGTATGACTCTATTACTTAGTTGATTGTGGGTTAGTTTTGCACTTCAGATTTCTGTAGGTTGTCAGCATAGTTTTTGTTCTCAGTACTAGTAGATGGCTGCTGCATCCAGTTGGGCAAGAAAGTAGCTGGGCTAGATAAGAAAAGGTAGCTAGCTTCAGAATGTGTAGAGAATTTCCATCCAATAATTTTATTTCTGGCCATTGGAATCGATTTCCTATTCTTCTCGTGTATGTACTGCTACTAGTGACAAATGGTTTTGCACCTCCAGCTCAAATTGAAGGAACGCAATGCCTAGTAGTAGTTGTTGATAGCAAAACAGAGTGCGGAACACATGTGGGTTGCAAATTAGCTTACAACTCTGTAATCAATCAAGATTTGTAGCTGATGTGCTAGATCCATCAAGACAATATGCACTGGTTATCAACTGCAAATGGAGAGAACTTCAAATTCTGCAACCCAGGTTGATTCAACCAATGGAATGCTGAGTTCAGAACCATCACTATCACCAGTGATGACGATCTCGGTCTGGATGGTGCTCCAGGCGTTGCTGCTAAAGCGGGTTGGTGCACCGACGTCCGGCCTCAAACATGGCAAAATTTCTAGTTGTGTGCTTTGTTTTTATTTAAAAAAATTGGTAGTCTCTAGGAATATCCTGCTAGATAGGAAGCAAATGCTTTGATACATATATCATTCGGCCGTCGACAACAAGTCAAGAGCTTAGTTCCTGGATTTTCTTGTACGTGAGCTTTTAACATGCAAGTAGCTAGCTGGGCTAATATAAGCTTATAGTCGCTCTGGGTAACATTCAAGATATAGGCCTTTTAAACAAGCTTGAAGCTCGCCTTCCTCCGCGCTTATGTAACATGCTGACACATCCAAAGTAGAGACAAGAACGGCTCTCGGAAGATCGCGCACCACAATACCATTTTCTCCAAAATGAGACTGCATCAAAACTAGCATCTTATTGAGGTTTCGTTATTCAGTTAGTGATTCTCAGATTCTCAGTTAATTTCTTCATTTTTCATTTTCTATATAATGACCTTACTCTTCATTATTTGCATTCTCAGATTGTCAGTGTGTTACCATTTTATTGTCCTTCATTCTCTTTGGTTCAGTGATTAGTTTCTTCAGATTTCTGTTTCTCGGTCACTTTTGTTTTGAGTTCACTCAGTTTCCGTATACAAGTTATTTTATGAGTCCCATTTCTATAGTCTATGCCTGCTTCTCAGTTTCTCAATGTTGTCGGTCACTAATTTCTCAGCTATTCATTATTTTATTTGATCTATTTATCATCTTCTTCTGTCATTGTTCTTTCTTCGGTATGCCCTATGTTTTTTTAAAGTTTTCAGTCACTCTTTTGTTTGTTTCCTTTTCTTCACTCTTTCAGTAATAAGTATTTCAGTTTTTCAGTCAGTAAATTCTCCTCGAATTTCCATTCCTTTTCAGTCTCTCTTTGTATTTACTCAGTGTTCATTTCAGTACTTCAACATTTTTATTTTTTTTGTCCAATCTTCGGCCTTTCAGATTATTTCTTTAGTCCCTCACTATCTCATTTTTCGGTTAATTTCTTAAGTATCTTAAGTCTACTTTATTTGACTTTCAGTATTTCACTTTTTCATTACATCATTTTGCATTTATTTTGACTTAAATTATTTGTATTTATCAGAATTCCTAAGTATATTGCTTCAGTTCTTAATTACTTGATTATTTTTTTCTTTCATTGACTTTTTAGTTCTCTCTTCAGTCCTTCATTACTTGAGTTATCAATATCTCTCTCCGATTTGTAGAACTTCTATCATTTTCTTTCTTTATGCTTCTTCATTTATTCAGATATTCATTCATTTTCTCTTTTTTTAGCTTGTGATCTTTGAAAATACATAGGTTTCTTTTGTTTCATTGTGATTTTAGACTTTGATTCTATCTTTTTGGGGGTCATGGTGGGTAACTCCGCCTATCATACACTTAAGGTATGCTCAAGTTTGATAGCCGATTCTGAAACCGGGAAAAGTAGGAATGGCCCCTTTGTTGATTTTATCTTCTACCGAGCAGTTATCTTTTTGAATATTTTTCTACTACCATTTTCTCACTCATTGTTTCTTAGTTTTGTCAATGCATCGGGGAAATGAAAAGTTGAGTAGTACACTTATTACGTAGGGAGGTTAAGTTTCAGAACTAGATGGAACTATTTCGCTGTTTCCAATGAACTCGAAGCAGGTCTGGATGTGATGATGATGTTCTATATGACTTTTTCTCGCCATGTCAAGGTATCATTCCATGTGCTTTATGCTCAGATACTCGGAGAAGTCCAAAATGGTGCAACAATGTATTTTAGTTACCATCTATTGTTTTTGATCAGGGGATGAGTTTGCAAGCTAGTTTACAATAATCATTTGTTCTCTAGTTTTCCCATCTTTATGAATGAACCCATTTATTTATAATTCCTATTATTTCCCTATAGTGGTTTGCAAACTTTGATGTGACTAGCAATGCATGATATTGGTCCTGAAGCACTATCGTTTTCTTTCTGTTCTTCTTGAAGTGATTATTGTTGTAAGGTTTCTTTTCCCTTTTTGGTTCTAGATGGATTGAATGGTCATCCCCAGGTATGACCCCCTATACTGCAACCCTCAATGTAATTTTTTTATCACATCTTTCTACACTAGTTTGTATCTGCTAATACCCTGATCTGACTCCCTTCATGGTACAGGTTACCTCATTGGGACTGCAGAATTTCACCAATTCCAAGTAGGTTATCTACCGGAACTTGTTACTCCTTTATCTCTAGTTCTACCATTCCAGGTCTAACTTCTCATTTTCCCTTCTTTTTTTTCTGTCTATTCCACCCTGGGCGTAGCGCCAGCTTGGGATGGAGTTGGAGGGCATGCGGCGTTTGCTTGCTAAAGAGGATGGCCCGGTTTTTTTTATGTGGCGTATTGTCTTAGTGTGTATTGGTCCTTTTTAGCTACAGGTTGTGTGGTTTCCCATTTTCGTTTAGAATGGTAACTCAACATTGGACTGATAACGAGAGACACAAAGAGCCGTTAGAACTCAATGTTTTTGGGCTAGCAGAAATGTGTCTGTTTTCTAATTTGAGAACAGACGGTTTTTCTCATTCATTTTTCTGTAGTTTTGAGTCATACATCTGTCGTCTTACTATTGGCTACGGAAATGTGTCTGTTCACGAATTTGAAAACAGATAGTTGTTCAATAGTCAGTCCCTTATTCTATGTATATTCCCTCCTGCCCAAAATATGTTGCATATAAGTTTTGGTCAAAGTCAAACTTCTTAAAGTTTAATCATCTATATTAATAAAAATATAAACGTATACAATAAAATAATAATATTTTAAAAAATTTACGAAATTTATTATCATATTATATGCATTTGACATGATAGACCTTTGTATTATTATCTATATTATTGATCAAAATTCACACAGTTTTACTTGCGCGGAAAATTATGCACAACACAAAATAGACAAGAGAGAGTATGATTCATGCAGAATAGTGAAGGAGTTAACCGAATAGTAATAAGGGTTATTTATTATCTATAATTCATGTTTATTAGTATGTTTACCTTATCTTTTATGCTATTCGAAGAAAAACAATGATGTGTCCCTTAAATATGCGATTCGAAGAAAAACTCACAAGCATGTGTTGACAGATAACAAGAAAAGAATTGATCTAAATCTTGTCTCTAAATATGAATAGCTCATTTGTCGTTGGATGATCAAAATTTTCTGACAATGAGTATATTTATTGTAACAAGGATGTTGGCAACAATAAGGGTGGATCGTTTGACTAAACAATGACACTCGAACATACCCAAGTCACTGGTATGTTGTGAGACACATTCTTCATGGTTAATAGCAATATCTTTAAGTGTTATCTTATATAAAAATCCTTAGACCATGAGCAAACTATAGCAACCTCATATTGGAGGAATTTAGACCATGAGCAAACTATAGAAACCTCATATTGGAGGAAATTCTCTAATCTTATCAAGATTGAACCCAGATGTGAAAACTTAAGATTTAGGTATACCCGAAGGTACCGAGTTTAATGATTCAAGAGTAGGATTTGTTCATCCTAATGAACGAGAGATATGATTGCTTAGTCCCAGTTGCACATCCGGGACTAAAGCCCCATACCAATTGGGACGAAAGCCCCATTTTCCAGAAGTGTGATCTAGGCCCTCTCGGTATTGTGATGTCAACATAATATTCCTGCGCAAATACTATGTGAAAAGAATGATAGTGATCATAGGACATCATCAATATACATGAAACGAGAAGAGGGTAATTGATACCGGATCGAGGTTAACAAATATTGTGATTAAGGAGTTGATTAATGAGAATACTTAAAGTCTCACCTTGGGTTGTGAAGCAAAGGAATTAACATATGCATCAACACGAAAGATTAGGTCTATTATTTCTCCGAGTATGCAATGGAGCCATCATGGATGTCCAGGTCCCAACGTGGTTATTGATCCGTAGGTGCTCGGTATCATGACTGCGTTTTACCGAACCTAGCGGGTGATGGCACCAATCAACGTGGATATCAATTCGTTGGGACTCCAAGCACGGAGTGATGTTGAAAGGGCTTCTTCCCCCCCCCCAAGGGTAACTCGAGGGTTTATACCTTCTTTTCTTTTCTTTTCTTTTCAAACAACCTGTCTTGTGTGCCCAACTCGGCCGAAAGGTTGTCAAGCACAAGGTTTCTTATTATAATTGAAAAAAAATGTATAGTGTAGTAAATAAAGTAAATATACAAGAAGTAACGTAAATGCAATATGAAAGGTAAACTAAATGCTATGCAAAAGTAAAGTGGTACAGTGATGATAGTGATATAAACTTCATGAAAGAACTAAAAACAAGTATGACAAATGTTTTCGTATTTTTGGATTAAATAAGTGTTGAAATTGTAAAGGTATTAAAGCACCCCAAATTTTTGGCCCTCTTTAAAATTTCCTAAGAAAAAATATTTTTTACCCTATTTCAAATTTTAATTTGGATTTATGATACCTTCTTTAATTCTCAAGCCTTGGAAATATTTTTGGCCTTTTTATGCTTTCGAACCTATGATATAAGGTGAGGCATTTCATATTTTCCTACCACAAAATAATTCAAAACGAGTTTCTATATTTTTTAAAGAAAACCTTTCTTTCCCACTTTACGAAGGAACCCTATTTTATCTTGTGCTAAAAATCCAAAAATATTATGGAGTGATCCTAGATGTTTTGAACGCATTTTATACAAAAATATCCCATATTTTCTTTGGACCAAAACCCTTTTAGTTTTTATTTCTCTTTCTGCGCTTTTCTTAATTATTTTAAAAAAAATTACAAAATGGATTTTCCTAGATGGGATAGTACCCTTTTTTGGTGTCGCATATGAACGTCTTAAACATACTGAAACCCAAAACCTTTAATTTTCAAAAATCCCATCAAAATCTTCCAAAACCAGTCTTCTCTATTTGAATTTCCAAATTTGCACCAGTACCAAGTTTTGAATTTGGGAAAAAGGTAGTTAGAAAATATGTTAATATTCGTGTGGGACATGTACTAAAAAAAACTCACCTCATAATATTTCCAATTGTATCTTCAAAATCCTCCATGTTGGTTTATGCTGATATGAATTTTCAAAATCCTTGCATTACAAAGTTTCAAAATCTTGGTTTAGAAAAATCTTTCATTTTTTTCATTTGGAACACAATAGTGAAAATTCCATCTATTTTTCTTTTCAAAACCTTGATCAAAAGCTTGCAGAAAAGTATTTGTTGTTTTGAATTTTAAAATTTCTTGATTTATTATAACTTTCGAATTTGCAAAAAATTTAGTTTAAAAAAATGCTGGAAGTGAAATTTGGCGGACAGGAACTTTGAATCACCTCAAGCCGAGATTCCTAGCTAACATCCAGAAATCCCTAATGCCGACTATGTCATACACCCAGGTGTCCACCACTGGTGACCACATCCGGGCGGCGCCACCCCTGGATGGTCGCTGGCATTTTCCAGTCTCCCCAGCCTCCCAACCAAGCCCATTCGATGTAGAAAATTCGCTGTACCTTCCTACCACATAGTCTGTTCCTATCCTCTCCTGCTAGCGCCTCCAAAGTGGCCCGACCGCCGCCACGCCACACGCATAATACGACACTATGCATGGTAGCACACTCCCATCCATGCCACCTCCGTCCAAGCCGCCCCTTGATGCGTGTAGTTGACACGTCCGTTGGGAACCCCAAGAGGAAGGTGTGATGCGCACGATAGCAAGTTTCCCTCGTAAGAAACCAAGGTTTAATCGAACCAGTAGGAGTCAAGAAGCACGTTGAAGGTTGATGGCTGAGGAGTATAGTGCGGCGCAACACCAGGGATTCCGGCGCCAACGTGGAACCTGCACAACACAATCACAGAACTTTGCCCCAACATAACGACTGAGGTTGTCAATCTCACCGGCTTGCTTGTAAACAAAGGATTAGATGTATAGTGTGGATGATGATGTTTGTTTGCGAAGAACAGTAAAGAACAATTGCAGTAGATTGTATTTCAGATGTAAGGAATAGGATCGGGGTCCACAGTTCACTAGTGGTGTCTCTCCCATAAGATAGCAGATGTTGGGTGGACAAATTACAGTTGGGCAATTGACAAATAAAGAAGGCATAACAATGCACATACATATATCATGATGAGTACTATGAGATTTAATCAGGGCATTACGACAAAGTACATAGACCGCCATCCAGCATGCATCTATGCCTAAAAAATCCACCTTCGAGTTATCATCCGAACCCCTCCAGTATTAAGTTGTAAACAACAGGACAATTGCATTAAGTATGGTGCGTAATGTAATCAACACAAATATCCTTAGACAAAGCATCGATGTTTTATCCCTAGTGGCAACAGCACATCCACAACCTTAGAACTTTCGTCACTCGTCCCAGATTTAATGGAGGCATGAACCCACTATCGAGCATAAATACTCCCTCTTGGAGTCACAAGTATCAACTTGGCCGAGCCTCTACTAGCAACGGAGAGCATGCAAGAACATAAATAACATATATGATAGATTGATAATCAACTTGACATAGTATTCAATATCCATCGGATCCCAACAAACACAACATGAAGGATTACAAATAGACGATCTTGATCATGATAGGCAGCTCACAAGATCGAACATGATAGCACAATGAGGAGAAGACGACCATCTAGCTACTGCTATGGACCCATAGTACAGGGGTGAACTACTCACACATCGATCCGGAGGCGATCATGGCGATGAAGATACCTCTGGGAGATGATTCCCCTCTCCGGCGGGGTGCCGGAGGCGATCTCCTGAATCCCCCGAGATGGGATTGGCGGCGGCGGCGTCTCTGGAAGGTTTTTCGTATCGTGGCTCTCGGTACTGGGGGTTTCGCGACGGAGGCTTTAAGTAGGCGGAAGGGCAGGTCAGGGGGCCACACGAGGGCCCCACACGCCAGGGCCGCGCGGCCAGCACCTGGGCCGCGCCGCCCTGTTGTGGCGGCGCCTCGTGGCCCCACTTCGTCTCTCCCTCGGACTTCTGGAAGCTTCGTGCAAAAATAGGCCCCTTGGCATTGATTTCGTCAAATTCCGAGAATATTTCCTTCCTAGGATTTCTGAAACCAAAAACAGCAGAAAACTGCAACTGGCTCTTCGGCATCTCGTCAATAGGTTAGTGCCGGAAAATGCATAAATATGACATATAATATGTATAAAACATGTGAGTATCATCATAAAAGTAGCATGGAACATAAGAAATTATAGATACGTTTGGGACGTATCAAGCATCCCCAAGCTTAGTTCCTACTCGCCCTCGAGTAGGTAAACGATAACAAAGATAATTTCTGAAGTGACATGCTATCATAATCTTGATCAATACTATTGTAAAGCACATGAGATGAATGCAGCGATTCGAAGCAATGATGAAGATAATGAGTAAACAAATGAATCATATAACAAAGACTTTTCATGAATAATACTTTCAAGACAAGCATCAATAAGACTTGCATAACAGTTAACTCATAAAGCAATAAATTCTTAGTAAAGGAGTTGAAGCAACACAAAGAAAGATATAAGTTTCAGCGGTTGCTTTCAACTTCAACATGTATATCTCATGGATAATTGTCAACACAAAGTAATATAACAAGTGCAATAGGTAAACATGTAAGAATCAATGCACACAGTTGATACAAGTGTTTGCTTCTAAGATAGAAAGAATAGGTAAACCGACTCAACAATAAAGTAAAAGATAGGCCCTTCGCAGAGGAAGCATGGATTACTATTTTTGTGCTAGAGCTTTTCATTTTGAAAACATAGAAACAATTTTGTCAACGGTAGTAATAAAGCATATGAGTTATGTATAAGACATCCTATAAGTTGCAAGCCTCATGCATAGTATACTAATAGTGCTCGCACCTTGTCCTAATTAGCTTGGGTTAACACGGATTATCATTGCATAGCATATGTTTCAACCAAGTGTCACAAAGGGGTACCTCTATGCCGCCTGTACAAAGGTCTAAGGAGAAAGCTCTCATTGGATTTCTCGCTTTTAATTATTCTCAACTTAGACATCCATACCGGGACAACATAGACAACAGATAATGGACTCCTCTTTTAATGCTTAAGCATTTAACAACGAATAATATTCTCATAAGAGATTGAGGATTAGCTGTCCACACTGAAACTTCCACCATGAATCATGGCTTTAGTTAGCGGCCCAATGTTCTTCTCTAACAAGTATGCATACTCAAACCATTTGATTGTGAAAACCGCCCTTACTTCAGACAAGACGAACATGCATAGCAACTCACATGATATCCAACAAAGGTAAAAGAGTTGATGGCGTCCCCAGAAAACATGGTTACCGCTCAACAAGTAACTTACTAAGAAACAAGACACATAAGTACGTATTCTTCACCACGATAGTTTTTAAGCTATTTTGTCCCATGAGCTATATATTGTAAAGGTAAAGAATAGAAATTTTAAAGGTAGCACTCAAGTAATGTACTTTGGAATGGCGGAGAAATACCATGTGGTAGGTAGGTATGGTGGACACAAATGGCATAGTATTTGGCTCAAGGATTTGGATGCACGAGAAGAATTCCTCTCAATACAAGGCTAGGCTAGCAAGGTTGTTTGAAGCAAACTCAAGTATGAAATGGTGCAGCAAGACTCACATATAAACATATTGTAAGCATTATAAGACTTTACATCGTCTCCTTGTTGTTCAAACACCTCAACCAGAAAATATCTAGACTTAGAGAGACTAATCATGCAAACCAAATTTTAACATGCTCTATGTAGTTATTCATTAATGGGTACAAGGTACATGATGCAAGAGCTTAAACAAGATCTATATGAGCACAAAAATTTCCAAGTATCACATTATTCAAGACATTATACCATTTACCACATGCGGCATTTTCCGTTTCCAACCATATATCAATGAATGAAATAGTTCAAATTTCGCAATGAACATTAAAGATAAAGCTAAGAACATATGTGTTCATACGAAACAGCGGAGCGTGTCTCTCTCCACACAAAGAATGCTAGGATCCGATTTATTCAAACAAAAACAAAAACAAAAACAAACAGACGCTCCAAGTAAAGCACATAAGATGTGACGGAATAAAAATATAGTTTCACTAGAGGAACCCGATAATGTTGTCGATGAAGAAGGGGATGCCTTGGGCATCCCCAAGCTTAGACGCTTGGGTCTTCTTAAAATATGCAGGGATGAACCACGGGGGCATCCCCAAGCTTTGACTTTTCACTCTTCTTGATCATATTGTATCATCCTCCTCTCTTGACCCTTGAAAACTTCCTCCACACAAAACTCGAAACAAACTCATTAGAGGGTCAGTGCATAATTCATATATTCAGAGGTGACATAATCATTCTTAATACTTCTGGACATTGCAAAAAGCTACTGAAAGTTAATGGAACAAAGAAATCCATCAAACATAGCAAAACAAGCAATGCGAAATAAAAGGCAGAATCTGTCAAAACAGAACAGTCCGTAAAGACAAATTTTAAAGTGGCACCAGACTTGCTCAGATGAAAATGCCCAAATTGAATGAAAGTTGCGTACATATCTGAGGATCACGCACGTAAATTTGCAGATTTTTCTGAGTTACCTACAGAGAATTCTGCCCAGATTCGTGACAGCAAGAAATCTGTTTCTGCGCAGTAATCCAAATCTAGTATTGACTTTGCTATCAAAGACTTTACTTGGCACAACAATGCAATAAAATAAAGATAAGGAGAGGTTGCTACAGTAGTAACAACTTCCAAGACTCAAATATAAAACAAAGTACTGTAGTAAAATTATGGGTTGTCTCCCATAAGCGCTTTTCTTTAACGCCTTTCAGCTAGGCGCAGAAAGTGTGTATCAAGTATTATCAAGAGAAGGAGCATCAACATCATAATTTGTTCTAATAATAGAATCATAAGGTAACTTCATTCTCTTTCTAGGGAAGTGTTCCATACCTTTCTTGAGAGGAAATTGATATTTAATATTACCTTCCTTCATATCAATAGTAGCACCAACAGTTCGAAGAAAAGGTCTTCCCAATATAATGGGACAAGATGCATTGCATTCAATATCCAAGACAACAAAATCAACGGGGACAAGGTTATTGTTAACCATAATACGAACATTATCAATCCTCCCCAAAGGTTTCTTCGTAGCATTATCAGCAAGATTAACATCCAAATAATAATTTTTCAATGGTGGCAAGTCAAGCATATCATAGAGTTTCTTAGGCATAACGGAAATACTTGCACCAAGATCACATAAAGCATTACAATCAAAATCATTAACCCTCATCTTAATGATGGGCTCCCAACCATCTTCTAACTTCCTAGGAATAGAAGTTTCAAGTTTTAGTTTCTCTTCTCTAGCTTTTATGAGAGCATTTGTAATATGTTTTGTAAAGGCCAAATTTATAGCACTAGCATTGGGACTTCTAGCAAGTTTTTGTAAGAACTTTATAACTTCAGAGATGTGACAATCATCAAAATCTAAACCATTATGATCTACAGCAATGGGATCATTGTCCCCAATGTTGGAAAAAATTTCAGCAGCTTTATCACAAGCAGTTTCAGGTAATTTTGCACGCTTTGCACTAGGAGTAGAAACATTGCCAACACCAATTATTTTACCATTGATAGTAGGAGGTGTAGCAACATGTGAATCATTATCATTACTAGTGGTGGTAATAGTCCAAACTTTAGCTACATTATCTTTAGCTAGTTTTTCATTTTCTTCTCTATCCCACCTAGCACGCAATTCAGCCATTAATCTTATATTCTCATTAATTCTAATTTGGTGGCATTTCCTGTAGTAACAATCTTATTTTCATTATCCTTATTAGGCATGACTTTCAATTTTAAGAGATCAACATCAGAGGCAAGTCTATCAACCTTAGAAGCAAGAATATCAATTTTATCGAGCTTTTCCTCAACAGATTTGTTAAAAGCAGTTTGTGTACTAATAAATTCTTTAAGCATGGCTTCAAGACCAGGGGGTACACTTCTATTATTGTTGTAAGAATTCCCATAAGAATTACCATAACCATTACTATTAGCAGAAGGATATGGCCTATAGTTGTTACCGAATTATTCCTATAAGCATTGTTGTTGAAATTATTATTTTTAATGAAGTTCACATCAACATTTTCTTCTTGAGCAACCAATGAAGCTAAAGGAACATTATTTGGATCAACATTAGATCTACCATTCACAAGCATAGACATAATCACATCAATCTTATCACTCAAGGAGGAGGTTTCTTCAACAGAATTTACCTTCTTACCTTGTGGAGCTCTTTTCGTGTGCCATTCAGAGTAATTTATCATCATATCATCAAGAAGCCTTGTAGCCGCCCCCAAAGTGATGGACATAAAGGTACCTCCAGCAGCTGAATCCAATAGGTTCCGCGAAGAAAAATTCAATCCTGCATAGAAGGTTTGGATGATCATCCAAATAGTTAGTCCATGGGTTGGGCAATTCTTTACCAAAGATTTCATTCTCTCCCATGCTAGAGCAACATGTTCATTATCCAATTGCTTAAAATTCATTATGCTACTTCTCAAAGATATAATTTTAGCGGGAGGATAATATCTACCAATAAAAGCATCTTTACATTTAGTCCAAGAATCAATACTATTTCTAGGCAAAGATAGCAACCAATCTTTAGCTCTTCCTCTTAATGAGAAAGGAAACAATTTTAATTTTATAATATCACCATCTACATCCTTATACTTTTGCATTTCACATAGTTCAACAAAATTATTAAGATGGGCAGCAAGCATCATCGTAACTAACACCGTGAAAATTGCTCTCTCATAACAAGATTCAATAGAAAGGTGTTTAATTTCAAAGAATTCTGCTGTAGTAGCAGGTGGAGCAATAGGTGTGCATAGGAAATCATTATTATTAGTGTTTGTGAAGTCACACAACTTAGTGTTTTCAGGAGTATTCATTTTAGCAATAGTAAATAAAGCAAACTAGATAAAGTAAATGCAAGTAACTAATTTTTTTTGTGTTTTTGATATGGAGAACAAGAAAGTAAATAAAGTAAAACTAGCAACTAATTTTTTTTGTGTTTTGTTTAAGTGCAGCAAACAAAGTAGTAAATAAAGTAAAGCAAGACAAAAACAAAGTAAAGAGATTGGAAGTGGAGACTGATACGTCTCCGACGTATCGATAATCTCTTATGTTCCATGCCACATTATTGATGATATCTACATGTTTTATACACATTATATGTCGTATTTATGCATTTTCCGGCACTAACCTATTAACAAGATGCCGAAGAGCCAGTTCATGTTTCTGCTGTTTTTGGTTTCGAAATCCTAGTAAAGAAATATTCTCGGAATTGGACGAAATCAACGCCCGTGGTCCTATTTTTGCACGAAGCTTCCGGAAGACCGGGAGGAAAGGAAGTGGGGCCACGAGGCGGCGCCACAACAGGGCGGCGCGGCCCAGCCCTAGGCCGCGCGGCCCTCGGCATGTGGGGCCCTCGTGTGGCCTCCCGCGCTGCCCTTCCGCCTACTTAAAGCCTCCGTCGCGAAACCCCAGATGCGAGAGCCACGATACGGAAAACCTTACGAGACGCCGCCGCCGCCAATCCCATCTCGGGGGATTACGGAGATCACCTCCGGCACTCTGCTCGGAGAGGGGAATCATCTCCGGAGGACTCTTCACCGCCATGGTCGCCTCCGGAGTGATGAGTGAGTAGTTCACCCTGGACTATGGGTCCATAGCAGTAGCTAGATGGTCGTCTTCTCCTTATGTGCTTCATTGTTGGATCTTGTGAGCTGCCTAACATGATCAAGATCATCTATCTGTAATGCTATATGTTGTGTTTGTCGGGATCCGATGGATAGAGAATACTATGTTATGTTAATTATGAATCTATTACCTATGTGTTGTTTATGATCTTGCATGCTCTCCGTTATTAGTAGAGGCTCTGGCCAAGTTTTTACTCTTAACTCCAAGAGGGAGTATTTATGCTCGATAGTGGGTTCATGCCTCCATTAAATCTGGACAGGATGAAAGTTCTAAGGTTGTGGATGTGCTGTTGCCACTAGGGATAAAACATTGATGCTATGTCCGAGGATGTAGTTATTGATTACATTACGCACCATACTTAATGCAATTGTCTGTTGTTTTGCAACTTAATACTGAAAGGGGTTCGGATGATAACTCGAAGGTGGACTTTTAGGCATAGATGCATGCTGGATAGCGGTCTATGTACTTTGTCGTAATGCCCAATTAAATCTCACAATACTTATCATATCATGTATGTGCATTGTTATGCCCTCTCTATTTGTCAATTGCCCGATCGTAATTTGTTCACCCAACATGCTATTTATCTTATGGGAGAGACACCTCTAGTGAAGCTGTGGACCCCGGTCCTATTCTTTACATCGCATACAATCTCATCGCAATACTTGTTCTACTGTTTTCTGCAAACAATCATCTTCCACACAATACGGTTAATCCTTTGTTACAGCAAGCCGGTGAGATTGACAACCTCACTCGTTTCGTTGGGGCAAAGTACTTTGGTTGTGTTGTGCGGGTTCCACGTTGGCGCCGGAATCCCCGGTGTTGCGCCGCACTACATCCCGCCGCCATCAACCTTCAACGTGCTTCTTGGCTCCTCCTGGTTCGATAAACCTTGGTTTCTTTTCGAGGGAAACTTGCCGCTGTGCGCATCATACCTTCCTCTTGGGGTTCCCAACGAACGTGTGAGTTACACGCCATCGAGACTCCCTTGCAGCCGTGTCTTGATCTCCCCGCAACGGCGCCGTAAATTTGCTTGATGCGTGTAGTTGACACGTCCGTTGGGAACCCCAAGAGGAAGGTGTGATGCGCACAGTAGCAAGTTTCCTCGCAAGAAACCAAGGTTTAATCGAACCAAGTAGGGAGTCAAGAAGCACGTTGAAGGTTGATGGCCGAGGAGTGTAGTGCGGCGCAACACCAGGGATTCCGGCGCCAACGTGGAACCCGCACAACACAATCACGTAACTTTTCCCCAACGTAACAGGCGAGGTTGTCAATCTCACCGGCTTGCCGTAAACAAAGGATTAGATGTATAGTGTGGATGATGATGTTTGTTTGCGAAAAACAAGAAAGAACAATTGCAGTAGATTGTATTTCAGATGTAAGGAATAGGACCGGGGTCCACAGCTCACTAGTGGTGTCTCTCCCATAAGATAGCAGTATGTTGGGTGAACAAATTACAGCTTGGGCAATTGACAAATAAAGAAGGCATAACAATGCACATACATATATCATGATGAGTACTATGAGATTTAATCGTGGCATTACGACAAAGTACATAGACCGCCATCCAAGATGCATCTATGCCTAAAAAGTCCACCTTCAGAGTTATCATCCGAACCCCTCCAGTATTAAGTTGTAAACAATGTACAATTGCATTAAGTATGGTGCGTAATGTAATCAACACAAATATCCTTAGACAAAGCATCGATGTTTTATCCCTAGTGGTAACATCACATCCACAACCTTAGAACTTTCCGTCACTCGTCCCGCATTTAATGGAGGCATGAACCCACTATCGAGCATAAATACTCCCTCTTGGAGTCACAAGTATCAACTTGGCCGCAGCCTCTACTAGAAACGGAGAGCATGCAAGAACATAAATAACATATATGATAGATTGATAATCAACTTGACATAGTATTCAATATCCATCGGATCCCAACAAACACAACATGAAGGATTACAAATAGACGATCTTGATCATGATAGGCAGCTCACAAGATCGAACATGATAGCACAATGAGGAGAAGACGACCATCTAGCTACTGCTATGGACCCATAGTCCAGGGGTGAACTACTCACACATCGATCCGGAGGCGATCATGGCGATGAAGAGACCTCCGGGAGATGATTCCCTCTCCGGCAGGGTGCCGGAGGCGATCTCCTGAATCCCCCAAGATGGGATTGGCGGCGGCGGTGTCTCTGGAAGGTTTTCCGTATCGTGGCTCTCGGTACTGGGGGTTTCGCGACGGAGGCTTTAAGTAGGCGGAAGGGTAGGTCAGGGGGCCACACGAGGGCCCACACGCCAGGGCCGCGCGGCCAGCACCTGGGCCGCGCCGCCCTGTTGTGGCGGCGCCTCGTGGCCCCACTTCGTCTCTCCCTCGGACTTCTGGAAGCTTCGTGCAAAAATAGGCCCCTGGGCGTTGATTTCGTCCAATTCCGAGAATATTTCCTTACTAGGATTTCTGAAACCAAAACAAGCAGAAAACAACAACTCGGCTCTTCGCATCTCGTCAATAGGTTAGTGCCGGAAAATGCATAAATATGACATATAATGTGTATAAAACATGTGAGTATCATCATAAAAGTAGCATGGAACATAAGAAATTATAGATACGTTTGGGACGTATCACCCCTCTTCTCATTATCGACGCACCGCCTATGAACAATCACCTATCGCCGGCCACTCCACGTGCAGCCGGCCCTCGTGAGCGTCCTCGGCCAGAATAGCCGCAACACCTCTTCAATCCCCTATAAAAGGCCCCCCTCTCCAGTAGACACTCGCACCACTACTCTCTCCCCTTAAATCGACTTCTAGCCTAAGCCTAGTCCTCTTGGAGCTTCCCCTCGCCGCTGGCGAGATCAATCCACCGCTCAGACTCGGGCAAATTTTGTTCTCTCCAGAGCTCCCGAGTTGTTCGGGAAAACTCAAAATTTTGTTTCGAATGACTCTGAGTATGTAGCTAGCTTTTCGCAAGTTATTCACGAGCTGCTAGCGAGTTTTGTGAGTCGACTCGAGTTTTATTATATGACTAGGTTGTTGAATGAGTCAAATCGAGCTAACTTGTTAACGAGTTTTAGCGAGTCGAGCCAAGCTGGTCCGGCTAGGCTCGAATTTCAGGCAATGTGAACTAAAAAATGGAATGCGAACTTTAGTGAAACCAAATAATTAATTACTTTTTAAAGCATGATTTTTGCAAGTCAGATACTTCTTGAAAATCATGAACATATTCCCTCTTTGAAAAACAAAGAAAATAAAAAACAAACTATACATAAAAGAAAATGTTCATGATTTTTCAAAAATAACGCTTGCCCGCCAAGGAGGGGAGTGCGTGCGATCACCCGCTAGCGCTTCCAGGCAGCAAGCGTTGCATGTATATGGGTCCCATGCAGCGGGTGGCAGATATTGCACGCGCGGACGGATATCGTTGTGCCCGTGTGCTTCTCCTGGCTGGCCAGCCCATTAAGTTTTGATGAGTCGTTATTCTATTCTAGGCGAGTGTTTTTATTTTATTTTATTTTATGGGTTTTCAAAATAGAATAAATTTTCAAAATAGAATAAATTTTAAATTTTAAATTTTAAATATGAAAAAATTGAATTAAATACAATTTAACGATCTAAACAAATTTCGGACCTGAATTAAATTCAAATCTGAACAAATACTGAATCTCAATGAAATTTAAATTTGCACGTTTTCTAAATTTAAATAGTTTTCAGATCTGCAGAAAATCTAAAGCTGAACAAAAAAGGAAAATAAACATAAAAAACCAAAACAGCAGAGAAAACAGAAATGAACGACGAAAAACCGAGTGAACCAGAAGACTAGAACAAGAAGTTTCTTGAAACTTCCCGAAACAGGAAAAATACCAAGACAACTGGGCTGCGGCTCAAGATGATTTCGATGAGAAAGACTGAAAGCTGGTTACTAAGTTCGTTCCTGGGCTTAAATTTTCAGTGTGGGCTTCGGTTAGGCCTATGTACCCAAAGAATACTCCATACCGGGTATGGTGAGGATGAGATGAGCTCAAGCTCATTGCTCACTCATTTTTTTTCGATAAAGAAAATATATTAATATTGATAGATTTCAATTACACCCAGCCTTTGCAACAACGCAGTACCCTAATGGTAGTACGGATGCACACAGTCAAAAAAGGAAAAGAAAATTAAGAAAAAGAAGTCCCGCTACGGAACTCCAGTCCTAGCAACAACAGCACATCCACCACTAAGACAACACCTGAAATCCAGACTCTCCACCAGCGACGCTTCCAACAAGGAAACAATGCACAAATATGGTGTCGAATGCATTGTGCGACAGTCCACGGAGAAAAAAAAAATACTATGCCTGAATAAGCCAGTGATAGGTATTCTTTTCAGTACGTGTCAACTCGGTATGGGGACTACTTTCTTGGTTGGAGTTCTGATTTCATGCAGATCAATGTAAGTCTGCAGCTTTGTTCAAGTTTTTTTTAGGGGAATAGCTATATTCAAGTTAATTTTACATACTACTAGAATATCTGGAGCAAAGCTGGACCTCACTCATATGCTCTCAATACTGCTAGCAAGTAAACCGTCAGCCAGTATGTGAGGAACAAACCGAAGGTTACCTTCTTCCCTTTCGAGCAGAGTAAGAAGTGTTGTTGCCAGTTACTTTTTCCTGCAATATTTAGATACTGTGAAGTCTCATGACATGCATACTCCTTTATTGTTTTTCTTATGGGTCACTGGACAAAAAAAAAACTGGTCCAATAGGAGGTAGCCTATCTGATGATTAAATGCTTAAATCATGGTGGGGGAACTCAAACAAATGCTTAACCCATGCATACATCGTGCATAAGAGCCCTGTGGACTGCATACGGAACAAATCCACTACTTCAAGAGCTTGGTTTACGCAAAGCTCTGCTAAAGAACCTCATAATAGCTTTACTCATGCTTAGGCTTGCGAAGGTGGTAAAGATAAACAGATGAAAGCGCGTTTGAACTATTTTTTCCTTTTGTGTGTCGTGGTGGACTGTGGTTACTTGGGTGGAAATGAATTTCTACCTTTTGTCTGCTAAGGTTTTCTGAACTTCTTCCAGTGATCTCCTTGTTTGTTCTTGCTTCCTGAATCTGTTGCCGCTTTGATGATAATGCCACATATTTTATCAGGAACTTTCTTCAATCATAATATGCTTTCTTAAATTTTATCTTGGCTGAATTGTCCGACCCCTCCTCTAGAGAAGAAACCTTTAAAAAATTAAATGTATGCTGCTTAGTGTGGTGTGCACACGGTATTCTTTAGTAAAAGACAAAAGAATATAATAGTTTTGTTGTGCTCACCAAGCAGCTACTTCCCTCTCATAGCCCAACATGGATGCCCTATTATAGGGCCGTTGGCGACCACTCCTATATGCCCAAGCAATATGGGACTAAAAACGGGAACATGATGCTAGAGCCACTACTTGCAGTGCTCCTGAACCGTGCACTACGGCACAGTATTGGGCCTCTAGGATGGTGAAAGAATACAGTCTCGCTGGCTCCATTCAACGACTTTGATCGTGATGACGGAAATCTTCACCAATAGCTAATGATAACAACAATGACACAAAGATCTTATCAGGTCATTAAGTTTCACATCAAAATTTGACCTGGATTTTGAGATTAAGAAAAACATATTTCTTTTGTTAGAAAAGAGATCCAAAACTAAAGGAAGTGGGAGAGTGACTATTCAACATTTATTTGGTTTATGTATTTTTATCTTCCTTTTGATGGGAACAGTAGAGAACGGCTCCTGTTAAAAGATCGAGGAATGCAAAATGATAAGGAAATCATGGTCTCACGGAATGACCAGGAACTTTGTACCTATTAGTAATTTAGTGCACATGTTTTAAAAAAGTCATTCAATGCAGCAACCGCCTGTTTTTCTGTATTATTTGGTGGTCTTTTTTTACAAGCTGCCATCACCGCATTGTATGACTTTTGTTCGTCGTAGCGCTCTAACTTGTGAGTTTTTCAATGTTGTTTGATGGAAAGAAATTCTTTTATCTTTGATGTACTATAATACTTTATATTTAATATATACGTATCCTCTTGTTAGCTCTCGGTAAGCTCAGAACTTTCTTAGCGCTTCGTTGACACCTCACCGTTAGGTCAACGCACCAAGATTCGTTCGATCGATGGGCTCACATTATACTATTATGCCCACCCCATTATTCTTCTTCGTGGCACACATAAAAGATGAGGGATGGTGAGAGAAGAGACAAATACGGAAGGCGCATGATGAAGCCCGAGTTGACACGGCCTTGCTGTCACGGTGGCGATGGCGAGGAATAGAGCGAGTGAAAGTTGTTGATGATGTGGCAGAGTCGAGCAAAAAACTTAGGGTGGGGAATGGTGGTGCTTGCCGGTGCCATAGATGATGTGGCCTTTTTATGGACTTAGAGGGATGGACAATGCGTTGTTGTACTAGTGGAGGAGGAGATTGAGGCATGGTGGGTGGCGAGATGCACCTTAGCATGCCGGACATGGGCATGGAGGATGGTTGTTTGGCCGGTTGTGACTGCGGGGTGTGGCTGGCCGATGCAGGATAAGAAAGCCATGAAGGATGTGGGTTCTACGATAAAATCAGTCGATTGATAATTTGCTAAATTCTCGATCAGGTGAGTGCTAGGCTAGGCGTGCTAAATTATAATGTAAATCACCGGTCCCAAAAAGCAATTTACCTTTTTGTTGGATAGAAAAATAATCAATAATGAGATGGGCTACCAAGAAATAGTATGGGAATTATCTCCAGAGAAAACAAGGAAAGGGCATAATATCAAGAAGAACAAAAAAAAAAAATTGAATGTGACTGTAGCGTGCAACGAATGCATGCACAATGAACGGTACATGAGTCCCACCACAGGGACGAAATTCAGCAAGCACAATGCCTACCTAGCTCTCATACATACCTCATGTTGTACTTGTACTTGCACACACAAAGAGCTAGTAAGTTCCCACTTAAATTAAACTAGCCATGTACCAACTCTTGTAGACGTGTGTGGATCATTATGCCTAACTAACTAGTCAATCCATCCGCCATGCGCATCTGGTGATGTCTGCCGATGACTTCTCTTTGGCCTAAATATTATAACCTTACGGTGAGCGGGTACTTGATGTGCCAGGTTGGTCATAACTGGGGACTCACAAAGTGCGTTCCAGCGGCACCATTACATTCATCTCAACAGAAATATGTACATATCATGCACAACCATATGCATGCATGCCTTTTTTATATAGAAAAATGCAAGCATGTATATGGCTGCCCCCGAGCCCAAGCTCCGCTTCGCATGACCACCGTCAAGATGCGACCACCGCACTCTGAGGAGATCCCCACCATGAGAAGAGGCGAGGATACTCATATAAATGCGATGGATATGTGATCCCCCATTGTTAATTTAATTTTCAATTCTTTCTTTATATTTATGTTGTTTTTATTGTGTGCACAATCGAGTGGAATTCGTAACCGAACTAGTGCTAGCTTAACACGGAGTGTTGGAAGTTTGAAACTTCGAAGAGGGTTACGCCAATGTTTTGTGTTCACGGTGTTGTTAACCTGCCAACGGTAGTGGAAACACCACATGGGGTTCCATCAACTTTCACACGATATATAACTGTCACTATAATAGCTAACAAGGGCGACAACACACATCACATGGACGTCGATACTTACCGCCCAGAACGAGCAATGTGTAAAAAAATTTGGCACACGTCATAGTTATACCAAAAAGTAGTGATATATGCAAAAAAGGATATGCCGCTACTTGTTGGGCCAGACCTCCGGCTTGTTATCAAGTGGGGTCATTACAAATATAGACAAAATCAACGATATTCTAGAGAACAAGTGCATGGCTACATTTTGGACCCAACAAGCAAGGTTCAAGTTTCCAGGGTCTTCACTCATTTATTTGTCCTAGACCAGTGACGTGTGCTGAGACTCCATAGTACAAGCGACATATTTTTATTTTTCTTGTCACCGTTATGCGATGCGGACCAGCCAATAAACTATCGGTCTTTGACCGCCACAAGTATAAATTGACAACAACATACTTCTATTTGTTCATCACTGATCTCGTGACGGCTATAAGCCTGTTTTCTAGTAGTAGTAGAAGGATCCAACTACATAAGTTGTTCCCACGATTTTTTAGATGCCACAGATGCTTGTTGTAAAAATGTGTACCATTCTTTCCCATGTACATGTGTGTGCATGTGGTTTGTTTCTTGCGGTGACTATTTTATCATTTGACAGTTGGCATCTTCGATGTGTGTGAATCATGTATTAAATAAGGGAAATACCCCCCCCCCCCCCCCCCCCCCCAAAAATGTTCAAAGAAAGATGTATCACAATACATGGTTTAGAAGTTGCCTCGTTCTGGGTAAATATTGACGAAATGAATAATAAGTTGTTGTTGTGGACACTTTTGTTATGCTTTTAAGAAATCAAAAGTTAGCATGTTTCGAAATGTTTTGGTCTAAACATTTGGGCACAACTTGCCCACCTGTGGAAAAACCCAACTATAAAAAACCATGGGCTACTTGAAAATTTTCCATATTTTGCACCTAGAAGCCACCAATAATCAGAATAATAGGTTAGTATTTGTTTTGTTTCTTCGGCTTCTGATGACATGAACAAAAGAAAAGTTGGCCGTTCTTTAATGCTAGTTGCTTAGAAAAAAAAAGTTATGTAGAGTTCCCTTCTTGTGCTAGTAAAATAACATAAGTACATATTTGGATGTCGCTATTGGAGCTTGGAATTTGGAATTTTCCATGTGTAAGAACTATTTCGACCATTTGGATTGTCACGGAATTCATATTTCGTAATTCGGCATGAGTACCATGTGGTTTTTGGCACTATAGCAGCAGCGGAGCATTGGCCAACAAAATAGAGCAGACGAGAATGAAGAGACGTACGTAGCAGACTAGGCTAATATTGGGCTGGCTTTTATTAATAAATAGGCATAAAATTAGTTTCTCAGCTGGGCTAGGTGGCCATAGCCCAGTTTTGCCCTAACTAAGATCCGCCAATGCACAGTAGCATGGCTCTTTTCCAAATTAAATGTTTTATATATTGGTATTAGGGAGAAATCACCCTACCCATTCACCCCTCCCCACAAACAAAAGAAACAAGCTTGTCGGGCTTGGCGAGAGTCAAGGAGGCGTGGCGGCGGAGAAACTCCAGGCGGCATCGCAGGTAATTCCTCCGGCTATCCTCCTCCCTACCCCAATTACCTTCGATAGTCCCCGCCTGTCCTCCCTCCCTCCCAATCTCCCTTCTCTCTCTCTCTCTCTCTCTCTCTCTCTCTCTCTCTCTCTCTCTCTATATATATATATATATATATATATATTTAGTTCTCCTCAAGATAGCGCCGTCCAACGCCGGATCCCCATCTAGAGCTCGCCTATCTGGGCCCCATGTTAAGCAAATCCGGTGGAGGTTAGCCTCCTTTACATCCGCCTCATGGCAGGTTGTCTCTCAGACCTTCCTCTCCCAACTCTCTTAGATCTAGTAGGTGCCTGCAGTAACCCTAATCCCATCTATCCCCAAATCTCCAACCAAATTAGGAAATTATATTTTTTATTTGATCTCTGTAATGCAGTTCACAAAGGATGTAGTTTTTGTTATGAAATGTGCAGCTTGTGTAGTGCTCTGTATTTTTCTATTAATCCCCAAGATTGAACCAAAGCTTGTGAAATACATGAATGTTTTTAGGTTGTGCAGTTAGTTGTATCACTGATAGATTTTTTTATATTGCATACATTTTGTGGAAACTTTTATTCATCGTTTGTGAGAAATTTTGTTGTTATAAAAAATGTTTGCATAGAATTTTTGAATCCATAATTATTATTATATATGCACATGGTATACATATTTATTTTCTAGAGAAGTACATCATAGTAGAAGTTTTATACTACATATATGTACAATTCCACACTTGATCCATCAGAACAACATTTTTGAGTTTGTGCCTCACCAGGATTCCTTGAGATAATTCAATGAACAACCAATTAACATAATTTAAATTTATCCCAGTTTTAGATTCCTCGGTGATTTGGTATTCTATAACTCTTCAATTCCTAGCCCTCCAATACATACATCCAAAGATAACCTAAACATGATGATAAAATCATAATAGTACAAAAACTAGTTGCCTCTTATTTGTTAACTAATTTATAAAAAAATCAAAAATTGAAAGGTTTCCTAGTTAGAAAAATGGAGTTTCCTCTTTTGTCACAGTGTTTTCCTACTTTTACACAATTCTCAATCTTCAAATACTTGCACGTGAAAAGATTTCCTAATGGGGTATATATTTGCAAGGAATGTGCAGGAATGGTAGGCCTAGACTTGAACAAATTCCCCGACGAGATGAGGTTGGGCGGTGACTATGCAAATGGTAAATAATTGACCCATTATTCTCTATAGGGGTCTATAGGGGTACCACAAGCTGGTTGGCCTAGACTTCCACATGTGACTGGATTAATTCTTCAAATCTTTGCCTTTTTGCTTAAGCTTGTGATGATATGAACAAAATAAAATTTGGTCTTGTCTTTATGCTAGTTGTGAAGTGTTATTTTTCTAGAGTTCCCTTCTTGTGCTAGTGAAATTGCATAAATATCATGATAAATCAGTCCAACATAAAATTGATTGCCTCTTTTTTGTTATTTTATTTGTAAAAAATGCTATGTTCCAAAATTGTCTAGCCAAGAAAAAGGAGTTGCCTCTTTTTGCCATCATTTTTTCCTACTTTTACAAAATTTCTCAATCTTCAAAGACACCCACTCAAAAAATTGCCTAATGGGGACATATGTTTGCATGGAATTTGTAGGAAGGGAAGGACTTGACTTGAATAAATTTCCTAATGACATGTGGTTGGGTGGTGATGATGCAAATGGTCAACAAGGTGACGCATTATCCTGTAAAAAAGTTCAAAATGGTAGGGGGTATACCCGGGTTGATGGCATAGGAGAATCTTCGACCTTGGCTAATCAAGTGCACGATAATGCTGTAACAAAAGCTTCTGGGGCAAACAATTATGTTGCAGTTCCCACTGATGCCACTATTTCTCCAGTTTCTGCTCCCAAGGGTCATGGTCATCACAAGGTGCCTAGACCAATTTTTGAGACTCAATGGAAGCGTTGTACCCGTAACAATAAAGAGGGCTACATATTTGAGGCTCTTCCTGATCGCAAAAAACGTCGCAAGACCTCCTCAGTTCCCAAGGATAAGCCACCTACTATGATCCCGGTCACCGAAGTGCAACATATTCGACTGGAAGAGTGCCACAATGTCACTAAACAGCTCACTGAGGAGCATCTAGACCAACATCCCAAGAACTAGTTGTGTCGTTTGTCAGTTGGGTTCTTTATTTTGGTTACCTCAACTTTATATGTTAGATGAATTATGTGAACAATGTGTGGCATGTTTTAAGTTGGAAGATTGGGAGTGTCAACCAAAAGTGCATGTGGCCCTTATCTAAAACAAAACCAAAGAAAGTTTGTGTATTATTTTCCTCCAATAAAATAATTTGGGGTATTTTTGGTTGGAATTTGTTGATGATTTGCTTAATGTTATTTTGACTTTTTTTTTGTTTCTTCTAAGGGATGTCTAGGGTTTTGTTTGTTCTTTGGGAAAGCAACGTGTTTGATGGCCATGTCATGATCCCGACAAGCTTTGGTATTATTTTCAACTTTGTTTCGGATTATTTTGGTTCATTTTTTTTATTTTGGTTCATGTTTCTAGTCCCTCACTGGTTGCTAGAATTTTCTGTCGTGCAAGTTCCATCTAGCTATAACCGATGTATCTCTTTACTGCTAGTGGGTGATTTAAATTTCTACTGGTCTTCTGAATTTTTTAACGGGCTAGGAGCAAAATTTGATGAAATTTTCTATTTTAGTGACAACATTAGTTACCTTGTTTTGATTGAGCTCCCGATTAATGGTCATCCTTGCACATGGAATAATATGCAATCCAAGTCTTTGCATGAGCAGCTCAACTTCTTTTTGACACACTCACCGTAGGACAATCTTGTGGGACCCCCGGGATTATGGCTAGACAAATCCCAGACCTTCGTCTGACATAAGCCTAACCTAGAGCTTGAGAGCCTAAAGTGAGAGAATCAACAGTGACTCTACGACTAAAAGGAATAATATTACAACTCTTAACAGAGTCAAGATCCAAATTATTACACGCAGAGGTCACTGACCCAACATTACATCAATCAATGGAAGCAAGTTATGCTACTAGGATGTAGCAAGATTAACAAAAGGCCTAAGAGGCCACAAGCATAACATCGACATCCCATTCAACAGCCCCAAGCTGCTGTCTGGGAACCCCAAGTTACTCGGCGATGTCAATGTAGAAACCACCATATGGCGGAGTGACTTCGTCTGCAGCAGAATTGTAACAAGCTGATTACAAGGACTCAACAAAGACTTAATACAACCTATTAGCAAAGCGGGTATGCGGGCTTTCTGTAGAGCTTCTTTTGCATAAATCAAATTTTCGTTGTAAAACAAAAGTAAGTAGAAGCTCGACTACTCACAACATTTAAAGGGGATAAGAGAGAGATATCACTAGCTCTACTGATCATCATATTGCATCCACCGAACCATCATCATCATCTGGAACTACTAACCTCGGATCACCCCCTCAAAACCCCGGAGGGATCCTTATTCACATGGTTGCCAACTTTTTCGATTAGGTTCAAGTTTTCTATGATCGCATCGTCCACTCCAAGTCGTCCATAACTGTGGAACCGGTTTTTCGAAAAGATTTAACCCTGCACGGGTGTATAACTTTGCCTACACATGACGGCCGTTTCCATTAATTAGCCACATGATGCCCTTTAGGTTGGGCACTGGCGGAGGGGTGATCGCCTACAACATTCAACACATGTCATAGATGCGCAAACAAGAATGATAACATGACCTATTTATAATACTAAAATTATCACTATGAAATTATCATCAATTTAAATGAGGTTGGAATGCATTAATAATAGCATTTCCATAAACCCCGCATATTAAAGAAAAGGGTTCATTTGTTCTCCTATTATAAAAAGTGTTCAATTGCTTAAGCATGCATGGAAATGATATGAACATTTTGATCCTGTTTTTATGAACATTTTGATTTCTTATTTGCATTTTTCTGATTTTATATGAATATTCTGTGGATTTTACAAGTTCGCTTTATTTTCTGAAAAACAGAGAACAACAGAATACGAAACTCAGTCTTCTAAACTTTCTGAAAAGACCTCACCTATTTTGTTAGGAAACTCTTAGCTTAGAACTTCATTAGTGTAGTTTTGTACCAAAAACATGGTTCAGTTTTGCAAGTACTAGCACAAAAGAAAAGGGAATTTCATGCCACTAGTGGATGGACTCATAAGTATTCAGATTGATCAGGAACAAGAGATTCAGTGTAGCTCCAGTCCAGAAACGTGTAGGTATGCGGATTAAACTTGAACATAACTCAAGTAGAAACTACCTACAGCCATTTAGAATGGTTCAACTGCTTAACAGGTTCTCAAACTGGAAGAACCGGTGCCCCCTTGCTCCCTTTGGATTAAACTGAAACTGTCTGCTGTAGTTCAAAAGGTAGCTAAATTTGAGAAGGGATACTACAGGAAACTTGTCTAGAAACAAGCCCTATCATGAAAGAGAAGATCTGAAGTTTCTCCCATTCCATTCAAAATACTGTTTCGACCTCTGACCAAAGCTAAAAACAGGAGCACGTGTGCTTACAAACTGAAGGTTGTGTGGGATGTTTTCTCAGGCGTCGGGACTCAATAGCTAAGGTGGTCTGCTGTTTTGGTATGTGATACGATGGGGAACAACAATACTAATTGGCCACGTCTAGGGAAGTGAAGTGCAGTGCTAGGTCTTCCTAGATATTCAGATGGTAGGTACTGTAGCTAATAGATATCCATCGGAGGTTGCTATACAATTGGATCTTGCTAGCTCAGGTGCGAGCTGAAAATAGTTATACTACAGTTCGTCTCTTTGATTTGAACAAAGTAACTTTTAACTATCCTTTTGTAAATACAAGCTTGGCGAATCGAAACAAGTAGATAATTGGTATAAGTAAAATTAATATTTTTACCAGTTACCTCTCTTGTCTAGAAATACAACATTCTTGTTTGAAGACTTATTGAAGCATTTAAATTAGACCGAAAGAATTATCCAATTTAGGTCCAATTTAGGGTTTCCATTTTGTTTTAAACGCGAAAATTTCTTAGCGGAATTTTTGATGATGCTTATGATGCAAATGCACTTAATTACAAACATGGGATGTTACAAATTTCGTACGTTGTGAATTTTATATATTTAGACGAACAAGGTACAGAAGCAACTAAAGTGGCAGAATACATCAAGGAGGAAAGAAATGTCTCGAAACTAACATCGAGATAAAAGAAACAACTATAGAAAGATAGAGAAAACCCATTCATAGAGGGGTTGAACAATTGCAGACTTCACTTGTATCCGTGCAGCAGAAGATCACTTTGAAAATCCAACTTCCATCTATTGAAGGTTATCAGCGATGACATAAAAATGAAGTCCTTTCGAACCCTCCAAATATTCCGTGTAGCACATGCAAAGACCTCCATGAAAAATGGCCCCACGAAGTTAGCCCGGTCTGACAAGGATTTGGCTAAATTCCAATGAATCTCAAGAAAATCCCAGTATTGAGATACACAATCACACTTAAAAAATAGATGATGTCGGGTTTCAAGATTTTTATTCACACACAACACACAACCAGGACCAGTGTCTAAATTCCAATGTTTTCTATGGTCTGCCATTAGTAGAGAGAAAAAAATCAGTTTTGGTAAATATTTGGGCTTCCAAATATCATTGAGCCCTAAATCTTTTGGAACCTGCTCAGACAGAAATTTATAGAATCTGGCCAGTGTGTACTTTTCTCCCCAAACAAAGGTGCGTTCGTATATTGCTGCGGCTTCCAGAGGAGTTCGAATCAGCAACTGATTAACCTGTTGAAATTCTTTGAAAGCTTCACCAAAAAGTGGCAGTGTAAAGCATCTACTTAAGTCATCCACTCGAGCAAGGTCCGCTACTCACATGTCTTCATCCAGAGCAAAAGAATAAAGCCTTGGATATTTTTCACATAGAATATCTCCGTTTGTCCATAAGTCTTTCCAAAATAGAACTGAAGTACCACTAGTTACATTTTTTTAGATAAAGGGAATATATTAATATCAAAAGATACCAATTACACCCAGCCTCTGCAACAACGCCCCACCCTAGTGGCAGTACGGATGCACGCGGCCAAAAAAGAGTAAAGAAAACTAAGAAATAAAAGTCCCGCTACAGCATTCCAGACCTAGTTACATGCCATGTCAAAATGCTGTAATAATCTCCCACCAAACTGAATATATCACGCCACCAAAAGGAACATCTCTTACTTTGAGTGTGAGGAACGCTATCACCATAAAGAGACCAAACTAGGTTCACCCAGGGAACATAGCTCTACAGTAAAATTTACGGAGTTATTTTAGGAGAAGTGCCTTGTTTTGCAGCTCCAAGTTTAAGACACCAAGACCACCATGATGTTTAGGTCTATAAACCGTCGACCAAGCAGCCAACCCATTTGCCGAAGAAGAGTCCTCCTCTTTCGCCCACAGACAATACCTTTGAGCACGATTAGAGATGTTGATCATTGTTTTCTGAATTTTGATGGAACAGATAAAGAAAGTAGGCAGCATCGAAAGAAATGATCTCACACATTCCAACCTTCCTCCATAATCCAAAAACCAAACACTTGCGTTTAGACGGTGCACAACGAGACCCACAAGAGGAGATAAATCTTGGATGGTCGTTTTTGTATTCCCTAAAGGCAGCCCAAGATATGTGAAAGGGAGTCTCCCAACCGAGAAACCAAAGGTGTTTGCTAGGGACTCTAGTAGTTCTTCCGATATATTAATTGGCATAAGAGAAGATTTAGCATAATTAACACGCAAACAGTGGCCTGAGGAAAAACTTCTAACAAGTCCTTTAAGGACGAGAGTTGCACCGAGCTGTGTTGAAGAATAAGCAGCGTGTCATCTTCATACTGAACGATGGGGAAATAATTGTTTGGGATATCGAGAGGGGCATGAATGATCCCATCCTTGAATAACCAGTTAACCATGGCCTGAAGAAGTCCGGATACACCCAACATAGTAAAGGTGAGAGTGGATCCCCTTGATGAATACCTCGCCGATAGCAAAAAATATTTCAGGTACTCCGTTTAGAAGCACTAAAGAGGTACCGGATGACATAATCATCCGTAGAAAATTTAGCCATCTTAAATCAAAACCCAAACTTTCAAACACGTTCATGATCGCTTCATGGTCAACCGTGTCCAATGCTTTCACAAAATATAACTTGAGAATAACAGAGGGTACACCCACCTTTTTACAGTGATGAATGTATTCATATGCTTAGCCGACACAATCTTGGATATTCCTTGAATGAACAAAACCATACAGATTTATATGCACTATATCAAGGATTTTACTTCGCAGCCTATTATCCAATAACTTAGTGAGCAATTTCAAACAAATATTTAGAAGCGATATTAGTCTATAGCCATTCGGGCCTTCAGGTGAAAGAACGTTCAGAATCAAAGTGATAAAAGAGTCATTCATGCTCTGCAAGTTATCTACCCGTGCCCAAAACTCATGACACAACCTATAAAAATCATGTTTCACCACCAGCCATCGCACCTTAAGGAAAAGACCAGAAAAACCAGCTAGGCCCAGCGACTTGTCCCCCGGCATATGGGCAACCACCTGATCAATTTTCTCGGTTGTAAATGGCTGAGGTAAATTTCTAGACCCTCAAAAGTTTTTTTTTTCGAGGTTGACGGGGGGGAAAATCCCCACCGCTTGTTGTATTCCATCGAAAGTAGCCTGGCAGGCCCATGTTCTTACAAACAGATCCAAGAAATTACAGGGGGATACAAGGGAGTAGAAGACAAAACAACAGAAAAAAAGCAACTAGAAACAAGGGAGGCAAAGGAGGGGGGAGGTTAGCATCCGAAGCCAACCGAAGCCCCCGGGAGGCCAGCATCTCAAAGGACGACCACCGTGACTTGGCAAGGCGAGCTACGGGCGACGACGAAAGACCTGCAGAACCGAGACCAAGCACAGTCGAAGGGCGTCGGATAGCCGAGGACCGGGGCGACGACACCGATGTGCCGACCCCGTGGTCGACGGGCAATGCAGAGTCGAGTCGCGCCACAAGGCTCGAACCGGAGCAAGGTCACAACAAGACGCCACTCCGAGGGCCTCGAGCCGACCGCCGGGGAGGATCTCCGGTGAGAGCCTCAGCACCGAAGGCAAGCAGCCAAAAGGAACAGGTAGCAGAATACGTGGACACAAGACATGAGCACACCAAGAAGCGTCACCTGGCACGGTCGAAGGGCGTCGGATAGCCGAGACCGTGCGACGACACCGGTGTGCCGTCGGCGAAGCCGAGGGGCGTTGTGCCGCCGAGACCAAGCTCAGTCGAAGGGCGTCGGATAGCCGAGACTAGGGCGACGACACCGGTGTGCCGACCCCGTGGTCGAAGGGCAACACAAGCCGAGGCCACCCCAGGACGTCTAGGCAGCTCAGTTTGAGCCACCATGACAGCAACCTCGCCCCGAAGGACACGAGCCAAGGGCCGGCGAGGGGGCAGGAGACACGGCTGTCCGCCGCGAGAGCGTCGCGACAGGCCGACCTCCCCCACTCAGGAAACCACTGCACGAGGGTGGACACGGGCCACAAGGACAGGCAGCAGCCGACGAACCGAGGGTCCAACCTGGACGGGTGGGCAGCCGGCAGGCCCTGGTCCAGACCCGTGGCCTTCACGGCCAGATCCATCGGGGCGGAGGACCAAAATCGCCTCCCAGCAGGGCGCCGAGCCAGGACGAAGGAGTGGCCACGGCGTGCAAGACCAGCCGCCGCCGGCGCGGAAGGGGCCGTGCGCACCAGCATGGTGAGCAGCGGCAGCAGGCCTCCTGGTGCGCAGCGGCAGCAGGCCTGGGGAGGAAGCACCGCCGAGGGGCGGAGGAGCAGGGGCGCCGATGCGGAGCACGACCGAAGCCGGCGGCGCACAGGGCACACAGAAGGGAGTAGAGCACGGTGGGATTTGGATTTTGGGGGAAACAAACAGGGGAGGTGCTCCCCGCCGCCTCCGTCCGCCGCGGGGCGGCCTCATCCGGCGATGGCGGGGGCAGGGGGCGAGGTGGAGGAGGGGGTTCTGGCGGCGGCGCGGGGGTCGCCTCGGAGTCGCCCGAGAGCGACCCGGAGGCGGCTAGGGTTTTCCTTCACATCCCCGACCCTCAAAAGTTTGGCTGATAGGCAGAGAAATCCTAGTATGTTGCGAAAGGAATTCCAGTGAATCCCAGCTTTTTCATGATGTCCTGAAACAATAGAGCCATCATTGCGAAAGAAACAAGAAATCGTATTTTTTCTAAACCTTATTGTGGCTAAAGAGTGAAAGAACACCGTATTTTCATTGCCCAAGCGTGCCCATCTTGCTATACATCTCTTCTTCCAATACTCCTCTTTGCATATAAGCAAGTTCTACAGTCTATTTTAACAACGTTCCTAAAATTTCACTCGGAAATATGCAGGGTTCTACTCTTCGATAACTCATCAACCATGAGGATGATCCAATTGAAGTTCTTGATCGCAGCATTAAGAACTAATATGCTCAAATTCCATTGTTTCAAACCTTTTCTCAATAGTTCAAATTTTGCAGAAAGACATTTAGCACTATCACCGGGACAAGAGATATCCCAAATTATTTTCACCTTGTCAAGAAATCCAGGGAGCCGAATCCAATATTTTTCAAAACAAAAACTTTTTTCCTTTGGAATATAAGTCTCAATAGACACCACACAGCGCACATGATCTGATGTTGGACGTGCTAGAGGTTTAACCAAAGTATTTGGAAATTTTAACATCCAAGAGGTGGAAGTAAAATAAACCAATCTAGTTGAACGAGCAGAGGGTCAGTGTGCATATTACTCCACGTAAAAAAATGCCCCTTGATAGAAAGCTTGAG
The DNA here is from genome assembly GCF_022539505.1 of Lolium rigidum. NCBI lineage: Eukaryota > Viridiplantae > Streptophyta > Magnoliopsida > Poales > Poaceae > Lolium > Lolium rigidum. Next base: position 29,685,570 of record NC_061511.1, on the reverse strand, counting down.
CAGTCCAAGATACCTAATTATCTCATTGAAGGTAGCAATATCAGTCAGATTGGCTCCCTCTCTGTTTCAGTTCTCCACAAAATGATAAAAAATAAAATTTCCTAGGAGTAGCTAGAGATCATCATCAGCCATATTGAGGTGAAACAACCAAGCAACAAAATTATCACGCTCAATTCAGAGCAAGGCCCATACACATTCACAAGATTAAAACATTCTGTAGATAGTGGAGGCGAATGACATGGCCAGTCCAAAACTCTATTCCAGGAGAACTGGACCTGTAAACATACTGCTAACCCACAAAAACAGCAGACCTCCAGATGCACCATCAAAAGGAATAAAGGAATAAACAGCAGACCTCCAGATGCATTTTATGAAACCTGAAGCGAAAGAAGATTTCTTTGTCTCCTGCAGACAAATGTTTGATGCATTGCTCTCTTCAGTTTTAAAACGAATAGCAGGACACTTAGCCGGATCATTAATCCCACGAACATTCCAACACACAACTTGCCACATCCGGTTGTGGTTCATTGCGTCCAGAATAAAACAAGTTCCTACCAAAGAATAAGAAACTTATTATGACAAGTGCAGCTACTTGACAGCAGTTGAGCACGGCCCTTCATCAGCTTCTCGACCGTGAGCTCCTCAGGGTCAAATCTGGCGGTCTTCCTTCCACCCCAAGCCGCTGCATCTCTACAATCTGAAGCACAGCTGGTGGCACAACTTTTGGGGTCTTTCAAGCTTTGCGGCGTGTCGGATGATATGGGAGGGAGAAGCTGCTCCTTATACCCTTCCTTATGATTCCTTGTGCACCTACGAACAAAAGCATCCGACTTTGGAGCCTCGTCTGTACTGTATTGGTCAAGAGCACCCCCAGGCAACATCGAAGAAATCTGGAACTCCTGAGACAACGAATCTGAACCAACAGAGACATCCGATAACTCACTGACACTGACGTCCTGAGCCACAATCCAAATTAGCTCTCCCATGTCATTGAGCGAAAGATATCCAAAAGAAACTGACCAGGCCTGAGGAAATAGCAGCCAGGATACTGCAAGTTTAAGCGACAGATCCAAAGAGCTAGAACCAGCTAGCCACTGTCCTAAGACAGCATAGAAATAAATCAGCTTCAGTTCATGTTCCATCTGAGTGATATTGAAAAAAAATCTCAGTGATATTGAACACTTCTAAGTTGAAACCAATCTCAACCACATCCAGCTGGTCCACGAGAAACTCAAAGCCATCTGCTACGCTAGGCAAGCTTAGAGATTGGGAGTAGATAAAGTTACTGAAGAAAAGCACAAGATCTTTGAACCTATGAACCTCGAACTGTATTTCGCCAACAGTTATCATCAGAACTGATCTGAACCCAGCGTTGCGACGATTGGCGGAGTTACTTCCAATCTCATTTTCGACAGCACGATACCACCTTGACCATAACCCTCCCCTTCAAGTTCAACATCAGACCCACCATCACGAACCAAAGAGCACCACATTACCAAGCTCGACTGTACATGAAACAATACCTCTGAACCTGTAGTAGTAGCCGGAGTACCATATTTTTCTTCAACAAAAATTGCAGTACCATTTGCTTTAACAATAGAGATGGCCTTAAAGTTGGACTGAAAAATATACCTGGCCACCAAGGTAGACTGAACCAAAGGGCTGGCTACGAATAAATCCTTAACTGAAGTTTGATACTGTATTTCTTTTTAACTCAATGTTTACGGACAGAGCACTTGGATGTTAGATGCCCAGAGCCTCCACATTTCTTGCAGCAGATCTTCGGAGACGAATCTAGTCCATGGCCGAATTGATGACAACACACACATAATGGTTGCACATGACAATCTTTAACTTTGTGCCCAAAACCATAACAGCCTAGACATTTGATATCTCGTGTGCAGTCTCTGCGAATGTTGCCCAGGTAGAGGCACCGAAAACAGCAACGCCTTGGTTCCTTCAGTGAATCATCAGAGAGAAAACCAAGTGGGCCAGTAGGTCGTCTGAAAACTTGGCGCACCTCCGGGCATTTTGAATGAATATGACCATTAGCCTTCCATTCTTCAGGGATACGGACTGAAAACTGACCCAAGCAAAGATATCCTGAAGAGGATTGTGGTCACCAGAGAAGCGACGACAGACCCAAACTTCAAACTTTCAGCACAGGGTTGACCACTAGCTAGAGTATTTGAGACAGAGGGCGCAGAGACATGAATCAAGCTAGGCTTGGGACAATCTTTTAAATTATGAAACGAGAATATAAACTTGGCCAGCTCTGTTGCTAAGGACCAATCCCCTAAAGAATTTGTCTTCAGAAAATTCAGATTCGGTCTAAAGGCCGTTGGAGAGCGTTGACCATTATCAGTTATTTGCTTACCTGAAAAAAAAAAGGAATAGACTGCGCAGGTTCCGGGCGTTTAGCCGGCGGTGAGACAAAGCCAAATCTGGGCAGCTCCGACGAGACTTCACAAAATGAACTTGACTTCAAAAAATCCAACGAAGTTTTAACTGCCATAGATTCAGATGGACCAGGAATCGAGGCTATGCACACAGTATCACGACGCGGCCTATTCGCCACCAGAAAGTGTTGGAAATATTAGCAAATTTCCCCATGATTTAGTAAAAAAAAGTAGATAAAACGTGACTAAAAAGGTTGAGATTAAACTAGTCATGCAAATCACCATAGAGTACGAAAGCAACAAGTCTAAACAGATTGATAAGAGCAATATATTACCTAACAATGAGCCTGAACATGTTGCTAGGAGAAGAAAAAACATCATGATCTCGTAAATAGAAGTTAAGAACACATACGGTCCAGAAGAGGAACCAGCATTGACGCTGGCGTTAACGGTGTCGCTGTTGAGAGCCATGTCGCTGAAGAGGTTGCTGATGTCGGGGAAAAAGTCTTCGTTGGGGAAGTAGTCACCAGCCTCCGTGTGACATCCAAGCAAGCCGTCGCGCTAGAGTGCTCCCCAAAAACTTTATTGCCTCTCTCCCGTATAGGATCACAAGAGGCGGGGTTCTGGAGGCCTGCTGTCTCGTCCAGCGGTGCACGCCGGCTGACGGGATGGAGGTCTTGAGCGGCGGCGGAACCGAGTGGTAGGCGCATACCGTGTTGTGTCTCATTGCGTGTATCTCTGGAGAGGAGCGACCTCTCTTTTATAGACATAGGGAGAGGGAGGCGAACAGGCTGCGGTGGGAGATGAAACGAAGGGATAGAAGAAGAACTGAACAGCGGTACCTTTCAAATTCCATTCATGCGTGACAAAAAGGAAGAGAGGCTCTCGGCTTGAGGCAATCCCGCAAACTGCGGCGCGCGCGTCGTGATTAGGAGAGCAAGCGGCGGAGGAGGAGAAGCGCGCATGAGTGAGTCATCTTCTCATGCTTGTACACCAAGTGGAGCAGCCCCCTTATAAGGAGGTCCAACTCTCTCTAAACTAGCAAGGTGAGACTAAAATTTGGTCCCACCCCTTGCCATGCATGAATGGGCCATTTGGGCCTTTGGGATTTTCAGGAATTGTGGACTAAGTTAAATGGGTTGGGCCGGCAAAATTCCAACAATCTCCCACAAGATCCTAGAAACACAAAAAATTTGCCTTTGGTTCCAAAATATTGTTTTATATATCGGTATTATAGCGAAGACTCTTAAGTTGAACTTTCACGAGAACTCTATGCTACACTAGACTGCTACTTGAACAATGGACTAAGCCTTGAACTACAAGTTTTCTACGAATCCACCTTCACACAGAGCCTTGACGGTATTGGGCCGTCGCAGGGTTTCCCCGCGGGTGGAGCTTATGCGTCATACTCCATGATCTTTCATGAGTTTATTAGAGAGCACTCAACTCTCATAGACTGCGACGTTTAACACCCAAACTCATATAGGTGTGGTCTTCAACGGATGTTCTGCAGGACAAGATATGTGCTTAAATATCTTCAAAAAAAAAGATATGTGCTTAAATAAGCCACTTAGAACACATTAAGATAAATTAGCCTACTGTGCATATTGGGAAAGTATTGCATCTTCACGGAGTGGTATCATACAAAGAGTAAGGATACTTTCCTCTCAGTTGACATAACATACAGTTGTCTCCCAGTTCTAACTCACGGGATCTTGGATCACATAGAGTGGGTTACCACTGTGGACAACTTATATGGTGATTCTCATACCCATCTCCTTTGATACGATAGACCCTTTGTGAAGGGGCTCTGCCAAATTTCTATACCTATGGATATAATCCAACGCAATAACTCCGGAGTTTCTCATTTTTCTAACAGCTTTTAATCTTCTCTTCACATGCCTTGATGACTTCATATTATCCTTAGAACAATTAACCTTGATGATCACAGTTGATTATCACAGTTCATTTGGATAGCGGGTATTGGTTTCTCAACCATAGGTAAGTTCATCAAGAGTTCACGAAGCCACTATGCTTCAACAGTGGTTGTTCTGCTTCCATTGTTGACCTTGTTAAGATGGTCTGCTTGTAAGAATTCCAAGAAACAGTGCCACCACCAAGTGTAAATACATATCCACTAGTGGTCTTAATCTCATCAGCATCATAAATTCAGTTTGAGTCACTATAACCCTCCAGTACCGTCGGATACCCAGTAGTGTGAATGCCATAACTCACGGTGCGTTTTAGATAGTGCATAACTCTTTGAAGAGCATGCCAGTGATCATCGTCGGGATTTGAGAAAAATTGGCTAAGTTTGCTCACAACGAAGGCGATGTCAGGCCTCATAGCAGCCGTTTATCTGAGAACATCTCAATTGATCTCTAGCAGCCATTTTATTCTTTCGAAGCAGCACACTAGGATCATAAGGCGTTGGACAAGACTTGCAGTCGCTATACCCAAAATGACTCAATATCTTTTCCACATAGTGAGATTGAAGCAAGGTAACCCCACCATTGCCATCCCTCAGCAGCTTAATGTTCAAGATTACATTAGCTACCCCAAGATCCTTCATCTCAAAACAACGAGATAAGAAATCCTTGATCTTCATGATAATATTCAGGTTGGTTCCAAAAATTAGTATGTCATTGACGTACAAGCAAAGAATGACTCCTTCACCCCCACCATGGCGATAGCACACACAATTATCAGCTTCGTTTACAACAAAGCCTTCAACAGTCAAAGTTCTTTCGAATTTCTCGTGCCACTGCTTAGGGGCTTGCTTTAGATCATATAAAGACTTCAACAATTTGCACACCTTTCCTTCTTGATCATTTAATGCAAATCCATCTGGTTAGTCCATGTAAATTTCCTCATCCAACTCTCCATTTAGAAAGCCGTCTTAACGTCCATTTGATGAACGAGAAGAGCGTATGAGGAAGCCAGTGATAGTAGTACTCAAATGGTAGTCAATCTAGCTACAGATGTAAGTATAACCCTTGGCCACAAGCTGCGCCTTATACTTTTCAATTGTACCATCAGACATAAGCTTCTTCTTAAACACCCATTTATATCCTACAGGTTTGCACCCATAAGGACGATAAGTGATCTCCCAAGTTCCATTTGTCAAAATGGAATCCATCTCACTTCGGACAGCTTCTTTCTAGTAGTCAGCATCTAGAGATGCATAGCCTTCTAAAATAGAAGTGTGAATATCATCCACGAGATACACAATGAAATCATCTCCAAAGGATTTCACAGTCCTCTGTCTGTTACTCCTTTTAGGAGCTTCATTTTTATCCTCCTCGGGATTCTCAAGGTGTTCTATCGGAATGGTGGATTCATGAATTGTAGCTAATTCCTGACTAGATGTATTAGGCATCCCCTGATTCGTTGAGCTAGGCATATCTTTTATGGGAAATATATCCTCAAAGAAAGTCGCATCATTGGACTCCATGATTGTACCAACATGCATGTTAGATACCTAAGATTTTACTATCAAGAATCTATAGCCTATGCTATGAAAAACATAGCCCAAAAAAACACAATCCACTACTTTGGTCCAAGCTTGCGCTTCTTGGAAATTGGCATAGCATCTCCAAGTCCGTAGGTAAGAGAGTTTTAATCTTTTCTTCTCTAATTCCTCGAATGGAGTTATTTCTTTATTCTTTGTGGAAACTCGATTTAGGAGATGTGTCTCGGGCGTTGCCGTGCGCTGTTGCTTTGCTGTGTGTCTACTCTCACCTTTACTGTGTTCTTCGCTTTTGCCGTGTGTTTTTCCTCAGTTTCTCCATGTTGTGTGTCTTTGCCGTGTGTATTCCGTGATTTTGTGGTGTTCTGAGGCTTTGCCGTGCGTCTTTTGGACCACACACGGCAAAGATTGATGCTGCCATGTTCCGCCCCCACGACACATGACAAAGCGGCAATTACACGGGAGCGACTTTTTTTTCGGTAGCGAGAGAACACGAGTGTCATTTTTCAAAAGATAAAAGTTGTGGTGGTGTTTCTCAAATAGCATCAAATTGTAGTGGCATCTATCTAATTAACCCTTACCTAAATTCGCATATATCTATACACTAAAATATACTACTTAGATACATACAAATATATATAAATCTGCCGAAACTGAGGAGTGTATCCTCTCTTTTGTTTGCGTGAAACTGAAGAGTATCATCGATGGGGCCTAATTATTCCTATGCAGAAAGTAAGGAATACGTGTACGCGTCTGCGCCCAACTGGGAGCTCCAGTTCGGTACATTGCCATTACATGCGACAATTTTCTCTCCGGAGAAAAGGCACAATCAAGAAGAACAAGAAACGAATATAATCGCAATGTGTACTGCTTGCATGCCACGTATAGACGAAACGAAATGCAGCACGCACGATGCCTACCAAAGCCCATGTATACCTCGCGTTATACTTGTACTTGCAGTATGCACATACAGAAATGCACGGCTAGCTAACAAAGCCCAACCAGTTCACACTCAAACCGGCCGGCGCCACCGTCTCGAGTCATCTTGTGTAGACGTGTGTGGATCACTATACCTAACTAACAGCCAATCCATCGGTCATGCGCATCTGCTGGTGATGATTTCTTTTCGACCTAAATATGTTCCTTGCGCTGCGCGTGAACTTGGCGTGCCAGCTTGGGCTCAACTGAGACTTCACAAGGTGCGTTCCAGCCGCATGTACAAGCATGCCTGCATGCATGGCTGGCTTCTCGTGGAGCAGAAACATTAACATCCACTAGATTTAGATGTGCGCCTTGGCGCACGACCCCGTAAAGGTCATGCCAATGTTTATCTCTTATAACAGTGATAGAAGTAGCTACCAATATAATACCATTCTCTGGTTTCGTATTGAAATTTCAAACATATTAGACTCATGCATAATAATATGACGATCGATTAGATCTCAGGCGTAGCAACATTGATATAAAGCAGGCCACTATAGAATCAGAAAACAATTTATACATACCCTCGGCACATTCCAAAATTATAATTACTTTTTAAAATGGCTATATTGAACAACTATAGAAATCAATCACATGCAATCAGTAAATGAAAAATAAACAACTATCCATTTCTAGAACTTGTTTGTAACAAATACAGGGAAATGATATACATTTAATTTCGAACATGGAAATATTACATGGTACCCTTGCATTCAATTCTCAACACCAGAATAGAAACATCTACCAGATAAATTACAATTGGATACACGGCTCCAAGATGTCCTACTGCGGCGGCGTAAAACACCAGAACAAGAACATCTACCAGACATTTATCACCACAGATAAATGCAAATTAAACTTTTGGTTGCACTGGCAATATCACGTGGTGGAACACTCCTGCTGATATTTAAGAACAATCTAGTCATAAACAACATCAAACTGGAATCCTACACAGATAACATCCCATCAGAAGTGCTCCAAAGAGTAGTTATTAGAAAAGACTGCGATGCAATAATCTATCTTTTAAAATGTAAATAGAAAGGAACATTCTCAAATAAGATCTCTAAACAGTATCTCAGATATTTAGAGTCTGGAATGTCCTTATAATTATACTTGTAGCTAAATTATCATCCTACTTACCACCTAGATACCAAACGTGCATATCCAGGAAAGCCAAGAAAGGGGCACTTAAGTGTCATGTGTTATACCTGGTACTACTCTCGTCAGAGTGGGTCTAAAGCTGGAATGCAGGGCTTAATGAGGTGAGAGAGGTGAGCACACCAGTGTACGTGTGGTATATGTTGCGTATTAACTATCCATATTAAAATCCAGTTAGCTAATTGTTGTTCTAGATGATCCGACCCACAAAATCAAAATGTGAACCTCCAGGCTCCATCAATACCAGGTTTCTGGTGTCAGGACTTAATTGCACCATGACAAAATACCATGAAAAAATACCAAATGTCTCACTGGGAATTACCAGATGTTGTCCCATTTTGTTTCAACAAAAAGGATATTGTATTGTTCTTTCTTTCTGGGAAATTTTCCCTGTTTATTTAATTATTTCTCGTGGCGAAATCAACCCCCAGTTTGAACCACGTATGTTACTTCATAAATAAATTGAACTGCATGTCTCTGTTTGAATTAAACACAGATGTATCTTACAAAACCAAAGCTTGTGTAGCACAAATATTCAGTAGGACTCGAATTTGCAGAAATGTCATGATATCATGAAAGTAGAATTAATTTATGATGGCTTTGGAACTTCCAACCTAATTTCATCTGTACCTGAATGTCTAACAGACAACTATTGTTTGGCAACCAAAAATGAGTTTCAAAAACATACCCACGTGAAAGGCAAAATAACTACCCCTCTCCCTCTCCCCGTTGTAGCTTTCAGTTCAGTCAAATGGTTAGGTGAATGATGATTAATTTAGAAAAGGATACTTTGTTGGCAAGCCTGTTAAAATGGCATCATAATTCTTGCAGCTGTTTGATAAAGAATGGTAGATAGGAGGGCTAGAAGCAGGTGGGATATGGCAAAATGCGAAAGGCAGAGTTAAGTAACCACAGAGCATACCTAGTGTCCTAAGATCTTTATTCTTTTCACTTCCAAAACAAGGTTTTAACGATTAAGAACCATAAAAACTTAAATGAATAAGATCACATGCATAAATATGTTGTTGTACATAATATATGGCCTAACAATGAAGACAGACTCACAAGATTCTAGTGAAATTTATATGGATTAATTTTCTATTACCAGAGCATGTGACTCATACATGTGTATCTACATGTGACTCATACATTTAGATAATTTCAATTACCAGACTCAGCATGCGGTTTATAAGTTTTAGTCAATGAACTGAAGAGGATTAATACATTACAGAAATACCAAGCATGGGATAAATCAATGACCTGATCACAATGCATTTCAGCTTGCAGTGCACCAAGCTCATCCTCCTCAGCTGATATTTTTTGTGGAACAGGGCAAACTGGTTACATGTTGTCTAGGAGCTGCACCTGATAGTAAGGTATAGGCTCCAGTAGTTGATTTTTCAACTCTGCTACCTAAGTTCTTCCAGCTCTGCTTTCAGATCATCCTGTCAAAATTTCATTACCGTCGGTATAAAGTGCATCAGAGAAGAAAGTCTCAAGTCTCAACCTTAAGATTATAAACCCTAAATGGCAAGTGAGTTATCTCGTCAAAATCAGCAGATAATAGTAGCTGAAAAAGCATCTTGTATTTGTTTCACGTTCTCACTCCGTTTATTAATTTCTTCCATAGTCTTATAAATCCCATGGGGGTGAACTACAAATTCACTAATTCAGCTCTTGGTGTCTTTATCTGCTTATAGAGGGCCAAAAAAAATCTTAGATAGCCAATATCAGAGGGTAATTCTATTGGTCTACATACACTATTTTTGTTGAGAATAATTATAGAAAACATGGATTTTTGGTAAGATTATAGAAAGCTTAAAGATTTACTCTCTGATTCACACAAGCATATTTCTAAATCAATACATGCAAGAACAAATGAAAGAAAACAAACTAAATTCGCACTGACCTGGAAACTAATAAACCAAACAGAGGATATGTTCAGGTAAGTTTGGAACTTTCATTCTTGCTTAGCATGCATCCTATCGATTGACCCCTCGTCGCTGCCATGGAGAGAAACCGTGCCTGCCATCGTAGCTCTGGCCTCTTATGCACGACAAGCATCGTAGTGTTTACCTTTATGCATAAATTTTATTGCGAGGAATTGAAGATAAATTTGTGAGATGGAGAATGTGAAAACATGATATGCTCCTACCTCTTCTTCTGGTTGGGTAACCTGTTTAATTGGTAGAACGCAGAGGGCAGACCTGTGTGTCGATGTCGCTGTTGCCTCTTATGTCACGGCCACCACATGGAAAGTTTGTCAAAATCACTGCTTCCACTCTTGTATTTCCTATAACAAAAAAAGGGGCATGCTCCTGTCTGACATAGTTGTTGCCACGGAACATTCGAGAAGAATAATAAAAATATACAAAACAACACAGCAAGTGCCGACTCTCGAATAATACAGTTTAGAATTGCAGCGAATATATGAGACAGCAGGGTCAGAAAATTACACACGCAAGTAAACAATTAAGAGGTTGATTTAGGGAACACTCAAGATCTGTATCCACACAGGAAAAGCTTAACGAGGCAAGGAAAACTCAAAAGTGGAAAGTCACAAGTGGCAAGGAAAAATAATCTTTGCAGAACATACATTTTGCACTGAAGCATAAATCTCCGTAGCTGAAAATAGATAAAGTGGCAAAAGAAATAGAAATACCTTGATAGCATCTATCCCTGGCCATTTTGTGTTTCCAACTGAATTAACCTTATATCAAGTTGCAAGATAAAAACAATATCTTGGGATAATCTGGAAAATACACGTGGACCAGATATCAGCTAGCTTAAAGGCATCACTCTGCAAGAAAAGAAGTAGCACAAACTTTGTGGACAAGATAGAGTCAGAATCATATGTCTATGAATTTCAAAAGATAATTAAGATTACCAAATAAACCACATGCCCAACGAAAGTAAATATAAAAATATAGATGACCTTATGCATCTCAAGTATAGCTACCTCAAGTTTACATTTGCGGGCATCGTTGTTAACTTGTTTTCGCTGCTAAACAACATAAATTTCTGTACCACTTGGCAGCATGCATTTATTATTTAACTGTTTTGACATGTACATACAGCGGTAAAAATCCAAAGCCGTAATCAGGAAAAATAACACAGATACAACTTGACTTATACATATAGTAGCTGTCTTAAACCTCCATCTATCCAGGCATAAAGGATATGGGTGAGCCCACTTAAAACTTACAGGTAAGACATATAAAATGTTAGAAATCCTCCCCGACACAAAAGAAATATAAAGTGTAACTTTGGGAAAAGGCTATTGCTCGAAAAAGAGGTTTTTTTTTCAAATTGGAGGGTGTAAATATAAGTGAATAGCCGAATACGAACTGCACAAAATAATTGTCCACAGAGACTGCAGTGCTGCTAATATGTACTTATGCATCTTTCATATGTCATTTTATTTTGTTTTACGACTCGTTAGTGACCTATATTTGATGTACGCTGGAAGAATGGCGCAACTAAAGCAAAGGCGGGTTAATAGCTGGAAAAGGGAAATTCTCCACCATAGCTGAAGCAGGGTTAATAGATGGAAAAGAGCAATGATGCTCTATCAGCATGGCTTTTATAAGCTGTGATGGGCCCAAAGTTGTTTTCAAAATAGAGGATGCGATGGGCCCAGTAGCGGCATCCTCGCGTTTAACCAGACAAGAATTATCGATGAAGGTGATATATCACTTTGGAAAAGCCACATACCTACAAAGTGTTTTCATGGTGGACAGGCAAGCGTGTTTCTTCAGCATGTTCATCAGGATCGTCCTGAGACGTAAATATGGAACAAACCGAAATTAGTCTAACATTATTATTGTAAACCTACTGGACAAAATTACATGGTTCAGTCGATACAAAGTATTCATCTTAAAGAACATCATATGGGCAAGCAGATCTGAAAACAATAGAGCTGCTAGCAAAGAGTTAACAAAATGACACAAACGTGCTTGTTCCCTTCTACCTTCTCTCTGGGTTGTAATCAAAAAAACAAGAAGAACACAAGCTGTCTTTATAGCTTCATGTAAGCAAGTGGTAGCTATCGATAGGGAAAAAATAATAAGTCTACACAAGTAGTAGTTCTATGCTTGTGTAGCTTCCAAAGTGCAGCATTTATTTTCATATGCTATAGTATTTGCAGCAGAACATATCTAGTGGAACTTCTCAAATTTCAGTTCATCTGCATATGATTCAAGCTATTTGTGTTTCAGAGTTAACGCATTTAGAAATGAAGTGGACATAATCAGCCGATGTACACCCAGCTGGACATAATCTTGTTGTGTTGTTTCTTGGTTAGGTTTGATCGCAAAAGATTAGATCTAAAAGAGAGCTAGCTTTAGTGCCCTGTTTCCAAAATTGTATTTTGATTTTAAATATATTTACAGTAGGTGCTCAGTTCATGTAGCACCAACTATAAATGTTGTACTCCCTCCGATTCATATTAATTAACTCCAATATGGATGTATCTAGAACTAAAATATGTCTAGATACATCCATATTAGAGTCAATTAATATGAACCGGAGGGAGTATCTAAAATAGCATGGGAAGCCTATCCTCGCCAAATCTCAGTTTGAATGATTTAGACCAGATATTGCAGGCACAAATGCGAAAAAATCAACTCACTATGCATATAGAATGCAACAACCTGGAAATAGTAGTAGGGTAATTATTGAAATAACAAGAGAAATTGTGAAACTGAAGTGATCTATCAAATAAGAGAAAAGAAGCACCCAAAGATCAGACTAAAATATTATCCAATATCTAAATAGACTTAAATACCTCTGAACATACCCTTGACCATATGAATCCCCATCCATATAACCTAAAGCTCCTTCAAGCTTTCCCTCTGATTCTTCTCTGGAGGGGATGTCGGAAACATTTAATCATTTGATCTAGAAAAATAAATGTTGAACAATTCAAAATTCAGTAACCATGTAAGCATAAAGAAAAGTAATGCCGACTAAACACCAACCTTCCAGGAAGACAAGTGGCACCTTTGTGATTCATTGCTGACATTTTCAAAGCATGAGATCACTGCAATGAGGGCATAATGAACATCAAATCAAACAACTTGGGTCAACTTGATCAAGATAAACATAATAAGTTGTTTCCAGCAAGGGTCTGAGAGGGGAAAGAAACCTAATGTCAAGATATTGCAGTGAAGGTTTCACACAAAATTCAGACAACAAGAACTACAAAATGGTGAACCAGTGATGGGATTCGTATCATAGAAAACAAAAAATTTCCTACCGCAAGAACGAAACACAAGCCAAGATCTAATCTAGTAGACGGTAGCAACGAGGAGATGACGAGACTAACCCTCGAAGATTCGCAAAACTTAACGAGATTAGATCTCGGGGTGGATGTAGACGATCACTTGCCGCTTGCAAAAGCACGTAGAAGATATTGATCTCGACGGTGCCACAATCGGGCAGCACCTCTGTACTCGGTCACACGTTCGGTGTTGATGAAGACGACGTCCTTCTCCCCGTTCCAGCGGGCAGCGGAAGTAAAAGATCCTCCTCGGAATCCCGGCAGCACGACGGCATGGTGGCGGTGGTGGTGGAAAACTCCGGCAGGGCTTCGCCTAAGCGTATGCGGGAGTTGTGGTGGAGGAGGAGTGATACGTCCATTTTGCATCACTATTTTATATCATAATTTACTGTTATTCATTGATATATTTCATATTTAGAGATAATACTTATGTTATTTCATCTATTTTGCATGTTTTATGATTATTGGAGGATCGCGCACCAGAGTCAGGATTCTGCTGGAAAAAGCGCCGTCAGAATGCAGTATTTCGGAAGATCAACAATTGACGGAAATTATACGAAAAATCCTATTTTTCCAGAAGACGAAGGGAGCCAGAAAGGGGAGCCGAGGAGGGCCGCCATGGGCCCACCTCATAGGCCGGCGCGGGCCCTGCCCTGGCCGCGCCGCCTTGTGAGGAGGGGGCCCACGACCCCCTCTGGCCTCCTCTCCTTCGCGTACTTCTTCGCCCCAAAAACCTAAGCTCCAGAGGATAGTCGCGAATAGTCACAGCCGCCTCTGCGGGGCGGAAAACACCAGAGAGAAAGAGCTCTCCGGCGGGCAGGAATCCGCCGGGGAAATTCCCTCCCGGAGGGGGAAATCGACGCCATCATCACCGTCATCGAGCTGGACATCATCTTCATCACCATCGTCATCATCCCCATCATCATCACCGCCATCTCCACCGCTGCACCTCGTCACCGCTGTAACGATTTGGGTTGGATCTTGATTGTTTGATAGGGGAAACTCTCCCGGTGTTGATTTCTACTTGTTATTGATGCTATTGAGTGAAACCATTGAACCAAGGTTTATGTTCAGATTGTTATTCATCATCATATCACCTCTGATCATGTTCCATATGATGTCTCGTGAGTAGTTCATTTAGTTCTTGAGGACATGGGTGAAGTCTAAATGTTAGTAGTGAATTATGGTTGAGTAATATTCAATGTTATGATATTTAAGTTGTGGTGTTATTCTTCTAGTGGTGTCATGTGAACGTCGACTACATGATACTTCACCTTTATGGGCCTAGGGGAATACATCTTGTACTCGTTTGCCAATTGCGGGGTTGCCGGAGTGACAGAAACCTAAACCCCCGTTGGTATATCGATGCGGGAGGGATAGCAGGATCTTAGAGTTTAAGGCTGTGGTTAGATTTATCTTAATTACTTTCTTGTATTTGCGGATGCTTGCAAGGGGTATAATCACAAGTATGTATTAGTCCTAGGAAGGGCGGTGCATTGGCATAGGTTCACCCACACAACACTTATCAAAACAATGAAGATTAATTAGCTGTATGAAGCGAAAACACTAGACTAAATTCCCGTGTGTCCTCAAGAACGTTTGGTCATTATAAGTAAACAAACCGGCTTGTCCTTTGTGCTAAAAAGGATTGGGCCACTCGCTGCAATTATTTCTCTCGCATTTTACTTACTCGTACTTTATTCATCTGCTATATCAAAACCCCCGAATACTTGTCACGTGAGCATTTACGGTGAATCCTTCATCGAAACTGCTTGTCAACACCTTCTGCTCCTCGTTGGGTTCGACACTCTTATTTATCGAAAGTACTACGATACACCCCCTATACTTGTGGGTCATCAAGACTATTTTCTGGCGCCGTTGCCGGGGAGTGAAGCGCTATTGGTAAGTGGAATTGGTAAGGAAAACCTTTACTGTTTGTGCTGATTTTAATTCTGCCTGCTGCTATAATTCATTATGGAGAGATCTTCTCTTGAATTCCTGTTTGGAAAATCTACTACTACTGCAAAGGTAGTGGATGAGGCGCCAGGTGAGAAAGAAGTCTCATACAAAATACCTATGAAAATTATTGAATGTGTTATGGATAACCGCTATGAAGGGGATGGAACTGTCCATCCTGGTGATCATTTACTCTTTTTACATGAATTATGCGGGTTATTCAAATGTGCAGGTATTGCTATGGATGAAGTTAGAAA
Organism: Lolium rigidum; assembly: GCF_022539505.1. Taxonomy (NCBI): domain Eukaryota; kingdom Viridiplantae; phylum Streptophyta; class Magnoliopsida; order Poales; family Poaceae; genus Lolium; species Lolium rigidum. Next base: position 29,670,069 of record NC_061511.1, on the reverse strand, counting down.
GAAACTATTCTCTATATCGCTGTCTGGTAAAGCGGCGCATTGGTATAAATTGCTGAAGAATGGTGATTCTCTTGATTGGGAGGATATTGTGCCCTTATTTTATTCTAAATTCTATCCTCCAAGTGAAATTCACAAAGATCGGAACCGCATATATAATTTCTGGCCTCATGATGGAGAGAGTATTGCCCAAGCATGGGGGAGATTGAAGTCTTTAATGCTCAAATGCCCCATTCATGAGCTTCCTGGTAATGTTATTATTGATAATTTCTATGCAAGACTATCTTTTCAAGACAAGACCTTGCTGGATACTTCTTGTTCTGGATCATTTACACGCAACAAAAATAGTTTAAAAGGGACATTCTTAATCGGATTCAGGAGAATACTGAAGGATGGGAGAACGACAAAGATAGAGAGTCAGGTATAAATTATGATTATAAATGCATTGAAGCTTTTATGGATACTGATAAATTTCGTAATATGAGTGCTACTTATGGTCTTGATTCTCAAGTTGTTGCAAATCTTTATAGAGCTTTTGCCTCTCATTATGAATTGCCTAAGAAGAATTTTGATAAGTATCATGAACCGTATAAAGATAAAATTGATTCATCTATAAACAAATGTGTTGTAATTGAAACTGTTGATCATGTTATTCCTGAAGCTTATATTGAAAAAACTCCTTTCCCTGCTAAAATGAAGGAGTACTCTATTATAAATAGTGCGGTTAATAAAAGTGAAAAGAAACCTATAGAACTCGAAGAGCAAATAAAAGTTGAACCTCGCTATTGCAATAGTTAAAGATCTTGTGATTGAAAATGTGGAAGATGGTCATATTATTTTCACGTGAAGATGCTTCTAATATTGTTTCGCATCCTAATAAGTCTAGAAAAACTAGTGTTCCTATGCTATCTGTTAGAATTGGTGATCATTGTTATTATGGTTTATGTGATATTGGTGCAAGTATTAGTGCTATTCCTTATGAGCTTTACAAGGAGATTATGCACGAAATTGGTTCTTGTGAACTTGAAGATATTGATGTGGTTATTCGGCTAGCTAATAGAGAAACTATCTCTCCAATTGGTATTGTTCGAGATGTGGAAGTTCTATGTGGTAAGATTAAATATCCTGCTGACTTTTTGGTTCTTGGTTCTGCTGCTAGTAAGTATTGTCCTATCATTTTTGGTAGACCTTTTCTAAATACTTGTGGAGCTGTTATAGATTGCAAGAAGGAGAAAATTTTGACTAAATTTGCTGGTGAATCTTATGAGTTTAATTTCTCTAAATTTGCCAAAACCCCTTATAAAGCTGATTCGCCTAATAATGATTTTAGAGTTGAACAGTGTGCGTCTATTGCTCTTGCTCCTAATAATCCTTTGCAGCAACATTTGGAGGATAGTGAGAGTGAAGTCTTTAGGGAAGAAAGAAATGAGCTTGATGAAATTTTCCTTCGTCAACCTATTCTTAAGCATGATTTACCGGTAGAAGATCTAGGTACAACACTGCCACCAAAAGAAGATCCTGTTTTCGATTTAAAACCATTACCTGATAATCTTAAATATGCTCATATTGATGATAAGAAAATATATCCTGTTATTATTAGTTCTAAGCTTTCAGAGATTGAGGAAGAAAGGTTATTGGAAATATTGAAGAAACACCGAGGAGCTATTGGCTACACTCTTGATGATTTGAAGGGGATTTCTCCCTCTATTTGCCAACATGCTATCAATATGGAAGATGATGCAAAGCCTGTTGTTGAACATCAACATCGTCTAATTCCTAAGATGAAGGATGTGGTAAGGAATGAGGTATTAAAACTTCTTGAAGCAGGTATTTGATGTCTACGGGAGCTTCTATTCTTGTAGACAGTGTTGGGCCTCCAAGAGCAGAGGTTTGTAGAACAGCAGCAAGTTTCCCTTAAGTGGATCACCCAAGGTTTATCGAACTCAGGGAGGAAGAGGTCAAAGATATCCCTCTCATGCAACCCTGCAACCACAAAGCAAGAAGTCTCTTGTGTCCCCAACACACCTAATAGGTGCACTAGTTCGGCGAAGAGATAGTGAAATACGGGTGGTATGAATGAATATGAGCAGTAGTAACGGCACCGAGAAAATAGCTTGCTTGGCGTGTAGTTGATGGTGGTAATATGGTAGCAGATAGTAACGCAGTAAAATAGTAAACAAGCAGCGATAGCAGTATTTAGGAACAAGGCCTAGGGATTAGACTTTCACTAGTGGACCCTCTCAACTTTGATCACATAACAGAATAGATAAATGCATACTCTACACTCTCTTGTTGGATGATGAACACATTGCGTAGGATTACACGAACCCTCAATGCCGGAGTTAACAAGCTCCACAATTCAATGTTCATATTTAAATAACCTTAGAGTGTAAGACAGATCAACACGACTAAACCAAGTACTAACACAAAGCATGCACACTCGTCACCTTCACACTATGTAGGAGGAATAGATCACATCAATACCATCATAGCAATAGTTAACTTCATAATCTACAAGAGATCACAATCATAGCCTATGCCAAGTACTAACACGGATGCACACACTTGTCACCATTACACCGTGCGGGAGGAATAAAACTACTTTAATAACATCACTAGAGTAGCACATAGATAAATTGTGATACAAAACACATTGCAATCATAAAGAGATATAAATAAGCACTTCACTACGCCATTCATAACGGTGAATAAGTATTCTGTGAAATATAGCCTAAGAGACCCACACGGTGCACACACTCGTCACCTTTACACACGTGGGACAAGGAGTCTCCGGAGATCACATAAGTAAAACTCACTTGACTAGCATAATGACATCTAGATTACAAGCATCATCATATGAATCTCAATCATGTAAGGCAGCTCATGAGATTATTGTATTGAAGCACATAGGAGAGAGATTAACCACATAGCTACCGGTACAGCCCCGAGCCTCGATGGAGAACTACTCCCTCCTCATGGGAGACAGCAGCGTTGATGAAGATGGCGGTGGTGTCGATGGAGGAGCCTTCAGGGGGCACTTCCCCGCCCCGGCGGCGTGCCGGAATAGAGACTTCTGTCCCCCAGATCTTGGCTTCGCGATGGCGGCGGCTCTGGAAGGTTTCTCGTACCGTGGTTTTTCCGTATCGAGGTTTTAGGTCGAGGGGCTTCTTATAGGCGAAGAGGCGGCGTCAGAGGGTCGAAGAGGCGGCGACACCATAGGGTGGCGCGGGCCACACCCGGGCCGCGCCGGCCTATGGTCCGGTGGGCCTGTGGCCCCCTCCGGTCCTTCCCGGGTGTTCGGAAGCTTCGTGGAAAAATAGGAACCTGGGTCTTGATTTCGTCCGATTCCGAGAATATTTCCTTACTAGGATTTACGGAACCAAAAACAGCGAGAAAACAGGAACTGGCCTTTCGGCATCTCGTCAATAGGTTAGTTCCAGAAAACGCATAAAAATGACATAAAATGTGCATATAACATGTAGATATCATCAATAATGTGGCATGGAACATAAGAAATTATCGATACGTCGGAGACGTATCAGTATTATATATCCTATTGCTGATAGTAGATGGGTTAGTCCTGTGCATTGCGTTCCTAAGAAAGGAGGAATGACTGTTGTGCCTAATGATAATGATGAGCTCATCCCTCAAAGAGTAGTTGTAGGGTATAGAATGTGCATTGATTATCGAAAAGTTAATAAAGTTACTAAGAAAGATCTTTACCCTTTACCCTTTATTGATCAAATGTTAGAGAGGTTGTCTAAGAATACTCATTTTTGCTTTCTTGATGGTTATTCTGGGTTTTCACAAATTCTTCGTTAAAACTAAAGATCAAGAGAAAACCACTTTCACTTGTCCCTATGGAACTTATGCTTATAGACGTATGCCTTTTGGTTTATGTAATGCTCCTGCTACTTTTCAAAGATGCATGTCCGCTATTTTTCATGGCTTTTGCGAGAGTATTGTAGAGGTATTCATGGATGATTTTTACTGTCTATGGGAATTCTTTTGATAATTGCTTGCGAAACCTCGATAAAGTTTTGCGAGAGATGTGAAGAAACTAACCTTGTTCTTAATTGGGAGAAATGCCACTTTATGGTTAATGAAGGAATTGTATTGGGACATAAAATTTCGAGAGAGGTATTGAAGTTGATAGAGCTAAAGTTGAAGCAATTGAGAAGATGCCCTATCCGAGGGATGTTAAAGGTATTCGTAGTGTTCTTGGTCATGCTGGGTTTTATAGGAGATTTATTAAAGATTTCTCCAAGATTTCAAAGCCTCTTACTAATCTTCTTCAAAAAGATGTACCTTTTGTTTTTGATGATGATTGTAAGGAAGCTTTTGAAACTCTAAAGAAAGCCTTAACAACTGCTCCTGTAGTTGAACCTCCTGATTGGAATTTACCTTTTGAAATTATGTGTGATGCTAGTGATTTTGTTGTAGGCGCTGTTCTTGGACAGCGAGTAGATAAGAAATTAAATGTTATTCATTATGCTAGCAAAACTCTTGATGCTGCTCAAAGAAATTATGCTACAACTGAAAAAGAATTATTAGCTGTAGTCTTTGCTTGTGATAAGTTTAGATCCTATATTGTTGATTCGAAAGTTACAATTCATACTGATCATGCTGCAATTAGATACCTTATGACAAAGAAAGATGCTAAGCCAAGGCTTATTAGATGGGTAGTTCTTTTGCAAGAATTTGATTTACATATTATAGATAGGAAAGGTGCCGATAATCCTGTTACTGATAATTTGTCTAGATTGGAAAATATAGCTTATGATCCTGTTCCTGTTAATGATAGTTTTCCAAATGAACAATTGGCTGTAATAAAGGTGAGCTCGCGAGATAGTCCTTGGTACGCTGATTATGCTAACTTTATTGTTTCCAAGTACCTGCCTCCAACCTTTTCAGCTCAGCAAAGGAGGAAATTCTTTTATGACTTGAGGCATTATTTTTGGGATGACCCACACTTATATAAACAAGGAGTGGATGGTATTACGCGAAGATGTGTTCCCAAATATGAACAACAAGAGATATTGAGTAAATGTCATGGTAGTGCTTATGGAGGACATCACGCCGGAGATAGAACTGCACAAAAGGTTCTACAATCAGGTTTTTATTGGCCAACTCTCTTCAAAGATGCAAGGAAGTTTATTTTATCTTGTGATGAATGTCAAAGGGTTGGTAATATTTCCAGACGCAATGAAATGCCTATGAATTATACTCTTGTTATTGAACCATTCGATTGTTGGGGATTTGACTTCATGGGTCCTTTCCCTTCTTCAGAAGGTAACACTCTGATACGTCTCCGACGTATCGATAATTTCTTATGTTCTATGCCATATTATTGATGATACCTACATGTTTTATGCACACTTTATGTCATATTCGTGCATTTTCTGGAACTAATCTATTAACAAGATGCC
>NC_061511.1:29576823-29664543 GCF_022539505.1 Lolium rigidum | reverse complement strand
CCATCACAACAGCAAAGTCGTCTTGGACTGCAGGCAATGTGTGAGACCTTGTAGGTAGAGGATTGACAGCCTTGAAGGATAGGTTGAAAACTTTAACATGCAGCTCGCAAGGACGGCTCTCGGTGAGGATCATCCACGGGGGTAGCGAGGAGCGACCACCGGGGTCATCATCATCATTATCCACCTGGCGAGAGGAAGCCACGCTGCTTTTCCGGTGTGGATTGGGGTTGCGGCGGGGCGATGGCATTGAGCAATGCGGGATCTGAGCGGCCTTCTGAGCCCATCTGAGATGTCAGTCACCCGGGTTACTACCATGGTTAATTGGGAACCTTCACGGTGCTCATACCCTCCTCTAAGTTAGCCGGGCGGTCTGTTTCCCTTGCCTTCCTCCTCTCATGGCTTTTATCGGGGAAATCTCTTCCTTTCCCGCGGGAAAGCCATACTTCCACGGAAGCGGAGGCCTTACGTGTGCCTGGTCGTCACGATCCGCGCGTGTTCTTTGCCCCCACCAGACCCTAAGGCGCGTGTCGGCTCATCGTTCTCTCTTTCGGTGCTGGAACAACCCCGCCTCCACGTCCCTATGTGCTCTTTCCCGGGGCATCAATGGGAACCTTCAGATGAGCTTTCTTCTCAGATGCACTTCCTGCAATTCTGGGATCGCTGCGGTCCCCCAATCCGCGTAGAACCACTCTCCTGCACGGAACTGATCTGGCAGGTGTGTCCCTAATCCGATCCCTTTCTGCTGGTCGGTTCCAAAGCCTCGGCTGCTTGTCCCTTGGGACGGTTAGCCCTGTGTCCCTGGACCCCGGGTTTGGTGATCTCGCTGTGCGGCATTTGCCTCATTTATTGTGCGACCTTCTCTTAGATTCTTCGACTCCCCGTCTTTGCACGTCACGAATTCTTCCCGGTCGAGTTTTTACCTTCTCATTGTCAGAAGTCTTCTTTATCTTGCCAGTCAGGCGGCGCAATCTTTTCTTGTGGCTCTTGAATGGATTCGTGCCATCTTCTTCTTACTACATGCTTTATTTTTGGGCACGGGAGCGCGGTGGCACCTACATACTTACTAACTAACACTAACACTAACTAACTAATTTTCCACTAACTACTAACACTAACACTAACTTTTTCACTAACACTAACACTAACTTTTTCACGTAACTAATTTTCTGTCTAACACTAACTTTTTCACTAACACTAACACTAACAAACTAACTAATTTTTTATGCTAACACTAACACTAATTTTTTATGTAACACTAACACTAACAAACTAATAAATTTTTGTAACTAATTTAAATCAATTATTATGTACTAATTATGTACATAAATTTACAAATTGTGTACTAATTTTTGTAACCTAGTTTTCGTAACTATTTTTTGTACTAAACTAATTAATCTAACATATATAAAAACATACGTCTAAAAAGTAAAAAAAAAATGGTGGCCGGGAGGCTCCCGCCCGGCGCCCGCCCGTGGGGGGGAGAGCACGCGGCGGGCGCGCACGGCGGGCCGGCGGACGGCGGCGACGTCGGCACGGTGGGCCGACGTGCGCGGCGGACGGCGGCGGGCGGACGGGCGCGCGGACGGCCGGCGGCGGGGGCGCGCGGGCGTGCGCGGTGCGGCGGCGGCGCGGTGGGACGCGGCCGGCGCGCGCGGACGGCGGCGGCGGCGGCCGCGGGCGGCGGCGGGGCGGCGGTGCGGCCGGGCAGCCCCCGGCGAGCGTCGTTCCCGTCGTCTCCGCGCGGTGGTCTCCGCGCGGAGACGGGGGGTGTCGGTCCCCTGTCTTTGCGGACCCTTTGGACCCGGTTTGCTTGTTCCGCACCGGGACCAAAACCCCCCCTTGGACCCGGTTTTGTAATACAAGCCGGGACTAAAAAACCATTTTTCTCTTGTGTTTTCGCTACGCTGGCACTGATGGGCCTTGTGGCCACGAGCTCTGATCCAATAGGTCCGCCTCCCCCACGGGAGGATTTCATTCCCCGCCTTATTTCAAATGAAAAAGAAAGCCCGCAACGCTGCCACACGTGTCCACCGCCGCCACCGCACATGCATGCACGGATACCGTCAGTCGCCACGGGCGTGTGCCACGGCCACCGTCGCCACCAGCCCGGCCCCGGCCTGCCGTCACCGCCATGCGTGGGCACCGCCGTGTCCGCCGCCACTCGCCGCCGCCATGTCGCGGCCACCGCCGCCACCGCCACCGTGAGCCCTTCCCCAGTGCCACGTGTGGCCGCCGCTTCCGCGTGCCTCGGCCGCGCGCCTGCCGCCGTGGCAGTGTGATCTCCCGCTTGCTGGAGTGCCACGCCCCGCCGCTTCCCCGCGCACACCGTGGCCGCCGCTTCCCCGTGCCACGCCCCGCCGCTCCCACAGCGCCACTGCCGCGCCAAACTCGCCGCGTTGTTGTGCTATAAGGTGCGGCGTGCGACGCGGAACTTCCCCTGTCGCCGGTCGCCTCACAGTTCATTCCGTCGGCCGGGGTGCCGCCCGCGCCGTCGCGCGGCTCGTCCGTCTTCCGTGTGGCGTCAGAGCGCGTCCGAACGGTGCGGTTCTACGCCGAGATGCGCGCCGGTGGCTTCCGGCTCGCCCTCGGCCGCCGTGCAGCCACCGGAGGGCTGGCGGCGCGCGCGCTTACGGCGCGGCCGCACGGCGATTCCGGCGTCCACGGTGCGACATCGCAGACTTCCCGGACGTGGGAGAATCGCTGCGGAGGGAAGCCCGGAGTTCCCTCGCGCGGGAGACGCGGGTGCCGCATCGGCCGGCGGGGACCGTCATGCCGCCACCGCCCGGTGCCGCGCCGGATGCGCCGTCGCCAAGCACGACGAAGGGAGTTCGATGCGCGGGGTGGAGCGCGCGGTTCGCCAGCGACGTCGACAACACCGCCCGCGTTCTTCGCTGGCCTCGCGGGTGCGCCGCGCGGGTCTCAACGAGGCGCCACCGTCGAGGCCGTCGCCGTGTTCGAGAACTCGACAACCCGAATACAACTTGGGCCGACATGACGACCCTCGGTGGGGCGACATTTGGACCGGGAACAGCACTCCGGCCGACGAGTAGATACTGGTTGTTTATCTGTTTTTGTTGTATTTTCAGTAAAGTCGTTGTGTGCTTGGAGGCCGCTGATGATGAGAAAAGTTTCCCGCCGGATCCACATGTGGAATTAAAGTACGAACTCAGCTGAAAATTAATTAAGATACATGGCCGGATAGTACTGGGCGTGCCTAGCCCTATAGTACTGGCGTGCCTAGCTCCAAGCTGAAAATTAATTAAAAGATACATGGCCAGGATCGGCCCATTTCGAGGTCATTTCGGTCATACTCGTGCCTAGCCCTACTTAGTACTCGCCACTTTTGTAGTCGTCGTAGTCGCCGTCATCATCGTCGGCGGCATCGGGGTAGCGGTAGTCAAACCTCGGCGGGAGAGCACGCGTGGGCACGGGGCCCGATGGTAGACGGGCGGGGGGCCACGGTGGGCCATGACGCCCTGGGAGAGTCGGGTGGCGCCACCCCGGCCGACGGCCGGCCTCGTTGAAGTTCGAAGGAGGCGGAGCCGCCCTCCTCGTGCTGGCGGCGCCTCTCACGCCGATTAGATGAAGAAGCTTTCACAAGTCGGGGCTGTAGTCGGGATGCCGCAGGGATTCCTCGCTGCTGCGCGGCATGGCTCGAGTAGTAGTGGTTCGTGATGGCCATCTCGCGCACCACACCTAGAGGGACGAGGAGGGACCGGTACCCCTCCGGACAGCTCGGCAAGCAGCCCCCGGTAGCGACGCGGTAGCCCGGCGGGCGAGGGGAGCAGGTTCAGCCGCGCAAGCGCCTGCGCCTCCCGGAGGGTTAGAGATACGATGGAAGCCCGCTGTGACCTGGTGATGAGGTTTGCGAGATATGAGTCTAGATGTGATGTGTAAATGGAGGCCAAGACAACATATATATGGTGAAAAAGGAATGGCGGGAGGACGGAGGGCGGGGAAGCGGTGGAAAGCGCGGGAAGAAAAATAGGGGCGGGAGCGCGGTGGGCGCCCAAAAGCTTGTCGGTGGGATAAGGACGTGTGGGTAACCTTTAGTCCCGGGCTGGTGGGTACAACCGGGACTAAAGATCCTTTTTGTGTCATCTAACGAGAATTGTCGGTGGGATAAGGACCGTGTGGGTAGCCTTTAGTCCCGGCTGGTGGGTACGCCGGGACTAAACATGTCGGCATGATAAGAGACGCATGGGTGGACGCACGCTCGATGAGATAAAGCATGTAGCGCACGACGCCTGTCGAGAAGGAACAAGACAAAAGTAGAAGGAGGTGCCGATGCCTATAAAAAGGAGCATCGATACGCCCTGCAAACGGATCAACAAGCCAAGCGAGTTTCATTCCCATGGATGAAGGGAAGGGTTGGGAAATCACCCGTGGCGCGCAGCTTCTCGAAGATGTGGTTGGATGCTCACGCCCTACGACATCTTCGGAAGGCTGCTCCTCGGAAGCCCTCCCCTGCAAAAGCCCCTCGCGGCTTCATCTCATCTAACGGTGTTGGGGAAAGGGTTGGGAAATCTCCGGTGGCGCCGAGTTTTCCTACGCAGTCTGTCCGTTGGTGCACACGCCCTGCGGCATCTTCGAAGGCTTGCGCCTATGTGCCCTACTGCAAGCCGCTGAGCGAGCTACATCTCATCTAGCAGTGTTGGGGAAAGGGTTGGGAAATCTCCCGTGGCGCATCTCCACTTTTCATATCTTACATACGAGTTAAATGATTACACAAAAGCTAAATGGGAAATTGATTGCCATGTTGAGATACTCATTTGTGCCATGGAGCATCTTCATCATTTAATCTTCTTCGGCCTTAACCATGGAGCATCTTCATCATTTAACTTGATGCTTGGATCAATGTTCACTACTGAAGGGTGGGGTCTCATCAAACTTATTATAATCTTCGACATGTCTGTCTTGTCCCCTCCACTCCCACGATGTTTCTTTTCCCGGAGAAGAACAATGTGGCGCTTTGGCTCATGCGTTTGATGTATTTGTTTCCTTATGTTTCCTTTTTCTTGGTTTGCTAGACACTCATCCTTCACATAGAAAACCTGGGCCACATCCTTGGCTAGGACGAATGGTTCGTCTCTATACCCAAGATTGTTGAGATCCTCTGTTGTCCATTCCATACAACTTGTCTACACTGAACCCACCGCCTCTGTTTTGTTGACCCGTTTGCACCTAAACAAAGGGACCGTAAATGAAGGTCCATACTCAAGTTCCCGAATATCCTCTATGTAACCATGTCTTTCGTGTCATTTGGGCCTTCATTCATTATTGCATCGAAAGCGGACCCACCTCTGTTTTGGTTGGTGCTCTTTTTATCTTTGGGCGATCGTGGCACAAATGTATTCCCATTTATCTCGTACCCTTGGAAAGTCACTACGGTCGAAGATGGTGTACTGGGCCGGCAAGATCACGGCTGATCTTCCGTATCTTCGTTATTCGGGAGATGTTTTTGCAACCAACCGCCGAAAGTCGACATGTGTTCACGTCTAATCCAATCGTTCGGCCCTTACCGGGTTACGGGAGCGTAGGGAGTTCTTGTGCTCACCGATATACGGAGCCACCATGGTGGAACTTTGTAGAGCTGTAGTAGTGTGCTTGAGTCAAAGAAATCCCGAATCCCTACATATCGTTGATTTCCTGCCTAGCGTGCCTTTTCCACTTAGTCTCCCTTCATGCGCGGTCGGGAACACCCAGTCGGCTTAAGGTCGGGAAGGCCAAGTCAACACGAGAATTCGACGACTCCCTACGTTCCCATAGCCCCTTGGAGATGCTTCCTTACGGCCTGAGAACGGTTATGAACATATTTCTTCAAGACTCCCATGAACTTCTCTCGAAGGGGAACATATTGTGTAGAAACACGGGGCCAGAGAATGGAAATCACATCATCGACCCGGAGTGAACGAGGAGATGTGTCATAATATTGAAGAAGGATGGGTGGGAACACCGAGCTCAAAACTAACGAGACATTGGACCACATCATTGCTGCAGCCTCGGTAGAATTTACCGGGTTTATTATCTTGCGAAATTGCGTTGAGGAATGCACATGGGTTCACAATGGCGGTCGAACATTTCCCGATGATCGCCCACCTCAGTGCAATCGGAAGCAACTATGTCATTATCACGTGAGCCAGTCATGAGCTGACTTCGGAGTTGCAGGAATGTTTTCTTCTCCATATTTATTATTCCCTTGGAGGAGAAGCCGGACGGAGGAGCCTTGTCACCCTACGGTTCGCGAACTATGTAGACATGGTTGAGACTTCTCTCCGACCAATAACCAATAGCGGGATCTGGAGATCCATAATGGCTCCCACACATTCAACGATGACTTAGTGATCGAATGAACCACTCACTAGTAGAAAAAGGGGCAGTAGGCCCGGTCCATTTGGGCCTTCAGACCCGGTTCCCGAACCGGGACCAATTAGGCGGGACTAAAGGGGGTACCCTTTAGTCCCGGTTCAAAGATTAACCGGGCCTAAAGGCCTCGACACGTGGTGCGGCCAGGGAGCTCGCGGTGGAAGGCCTTTGGTCCCGGTTCGTTGTACGAACCGGGCCTAGGTTTCCCTACCGCGGCAGAGAATTGCTATTTCTCTGCCGCGGCACAGATTTAGGCTGTACCAGCGTGGTATGAAGCCACCATGTTTGTTTGCCTTCGCCACGGCCATAAAATTATCCAGGCCCGCAGTGAACTCGTCAAACCGTCGGTCAATGTACATCCATTGCCGATTCATCTGCGTGATATAATTAAGCTGATCAAAACCATTACAGAACATCACGATGTATATATACACATGCATTTTATCAATTACAGATGAAAAGGATAAAGTTGTTAACCTCGATGAAGAAGAAAAAAACAAGTTAAGTGTGGCTTGATTTGTGTAAACTCAAGTGGCAAATCCTCTTAAGCATTTCATCGAACACCTCTTGTGCATGTGAAGAAGAGAGGAGAGCAATACACCCCTCTTGTGAAGAAAGTGAAAAAATGGCCAAGTGTGGCTCACACTTGGGCAGGGCAAGGTTATATAGCCGGATTGGGGACCTTGTCCCGGTTTGTAAAACAAACCGGGTCCGGAGGGGAGCTTTGGACCCGGTTTGTAATACAAACCGGGACTAAAGGTTTCCCACGCTCGACACGGCCTGCCGCGCCCAGCGAGTGGACCCTTTAGTCCCGGTTTGTATTACAAACCGGGTCCAAAGGCCACTACCGGACAAGCTCCAGCGGGTGGGGTCGTCCTGGGCAGAAACGAACCGGGACCAATGCCACCATTGGACCCGGTTTGGTTCAGCACTGGGACATTTGCTTGGGACCAAAGGCCTCTTCTCCACTAGTGACTTACATACGATACCGATTCCCTTTGTCACGCGATATATTACTTGTCCGAGGTTTGATCATCGGTATCTCTATACCTCGTTCAACCTCGTCTCATGACAAGTACTCTTTACTCGTACCGTGGTATGTAGTCTCTTATGAACCATTCATATGTTTGCAAACTAATTAGATGACATTCCACCGAGAGGGCCCAGAGTATATCTATCCGTCATCGGGATGGACAAATCCCACTGTTGATCCATATGCCTCAACTCACACTTTCCGGATACCTAATCCCACCTTTATAACCACCCATTTACGCGGTGGCGTTTGATGTAATCAAAGTACCCTTCCGACATAAGTGATTTACATGATCTCATGGTCGAAAGGACTAGGTAACTATGTATCGAAAGCTTATAGCAAATGAACTTAATGACGTGATCTTATGCTATGCTTAATTGGGTGTGTCCATTACATCATTCACATAATGACATAACCTTGTTATTAATAACATCCAATGTTCATGATCATGAAACGATGATCATCTATTAATCAACAAGCTAGTTATACAAGAGGCTTACTAGGGACTCCTTGTTGTTTACATAACACACATGTATCAATGTTTCGGTTAATACAATTATAGCATGGTATATAAACATTTATCATAAACACAAAGATATATAATAACCAATTTATTATTGCCTCTTGGGCATATCTCCAACAACCAGAAGAAATTCACCTCCCTTTTCCAAAACCATTCTTCCATGCCGTAATAAATAAGCATCAGTGCTTAACTAAAAGCCGGTCTTGCAAAGCACATAGTAGATCACATTTCACTTTTTTTTCTGTACGAAATAGTGTAATACATTAGAAAGGCATGCATCACATTTTATAGTTTAAGCATATTTAGGGGGAAGATCTAGAAAATTAAGCATTTAGAAGCAACAACCTGCAGATCTGATTGATCCCTGGCTGCTGGATTTTAGGAAAAATGGGAAAGGAGATGTGGTGGTTCCAACTATTGGGATGGGCTTCAACTGCATCATGGCTGGCCGGCAAACCTGCGTACAAACAAATCTTTGAGAGAGAGGAGAGGAAGAATGGAGAGAGATGGCTGGGTGGCCGGCAAACCTGCATACAAACCAATCTCTGACCAATCTGTGAGAGGAAGAATGGAGAAATAGATGGCCGCCGGTCGGCCGGCAAACCTGCGTACCAAACCAACCGGTGAGGGAGGGAGAGAGAGGAGAGGAAGAAGGGGAGAGAGCTCGTGGTCTGGGATGACGAGTTTGAGCAAGAGGAGAGGCAAGAAGGCTTACCCGCGGGTGAGCGCCGCCGCTGTTGGTCGCCGTCCTCGCGCTGGGGGCCGAGGTAGTGGAGGCTGCCGCCACCCTCCCAGCAAACAACACCACCACCAAATCGCGAGCCTGGCCAGCACCATGCTCAGGGTCGAGCTCGAGGTAGATGAGGAGGCCAAACCCAACAAGATCTGTAGCCGTCCGCCTCCTCCTAGCCCTCCGCTGCTGATGTGCTTGGGGTCGAAGAGGAGGACGCCGCGCACGCTGTTGCCGCCGCCGCCGCGCCACCGTACACCACCACGCGGAGCGGCAGGAACTCCGTCGCGCGCCGACGCGCGCCGAGTAGTAGTAGGAGGAGAGAGCAGGGGACGAGGAGCCGTGGCGTGGAGGAGAGAGCAGGGGTCGAGCGGGAGAGGAAGGCGCAGCCGCCATTAGTGAGGATGAGATGTGCACGGGGATTGGGGGAAAGTGGGCTAGGGTTCCCTCCGTGGGATGCTGCCTTTTATACCCACACCGCTGAAATATCGAAAATACCCCTGCGGGGTGGAGATCCACTACCCGACGCCAATGCACACCGACAGAGATCCCAGTCGCAGTGACTGACGTGCGGGGCCGGCAAAGGTGGGGCCCACATGCAGCCGGAGGTGGGTAACAATTGGTCGTTGCATGGTGTTAGCTAGCAGACTCTGAGCCAGGAATCAACGGCTGAGATGCAATGGGTGAAAAGATCCGACGGTTGAGAAGCTCAGAGCGCTGTGAGAGCCCCATGGGGGTGCAGCAATTATACCTTTAGATCCATGGACGCCTAAGAACATCCGTAGTAGCATCGCGCGCGCTCATATATATTTCCCCCGTTTAAAAACAAGTGGTGTATATTTGTCTAGAATCAAATTTATTTAGACACATTTTAGTGCGTAGTTATTTTTTCAAAAAATGGGATATTTATTTTCAAACGTATGGGGCATTAGCAGTTTGCCGTGTGCAACCAACTTCTACCTCGCGGAGGGGAAGTGATCCCCTGACGTAGCTAAACTTAACTTTGTCTTTCTAACATGTGTTCCCCACCAGATGTAGGAGCCACGAATCAGTGACCAAAAGTCAGGGAAAGGTAGGGTTGGGCACGTCAGAGGATCCCTATCCCTCACGGAGGGCATGCAACAAACAAATCCGCAACTACACTTACTCCGATGCAATCCACCTAGGATTTTTACGCAGCGGGAAGGAAGATCAAGAGAGCAGATATATATTTATATAGGGTTCTCTTTTTTGAGGAAGGGTGTGTATTTTTCTAATTAGACTTTAACAAACACATGTTTCAAATTTCATGTAAATGCTCGTTGCTAGTATTATTCTAAAGATGATTTTCACACTGTACATATATTGTTATTTTTCTTGTCAACTACTTCCTCCGCTTATGATACAAGATGCTATTACAATCAATATATGCTCTGAGCGATAGAAAAGAAATGCCGTCTTCTATCTCAGAGCATGCCTTTAGTGGCATAACCCCCACAATGTTCCAATTCGCAACTGTGTGAATAAAAAAAATACGTGGAAAGTAGAATTATATTCCGTCCAATTTCAAATTAGTTGTCGCTGATTCAGCTGCATATAGATACACTTTATGTATAAATACACCTAAATCTGCAACAATTAACATGAAATAGAGGGAGTATGTTATTCTTCCCAACTAATCCATACATTTTTCATAGTGGTAAAGCATGTATAGCAAAATTATGTTTATTTTTATTCCATTTTTTTTACTTCTGCATGCTTCTAACAGTTAATATTGCTGAGGTGAAAGGAAAATTATATAAAACATGTAATTAAAGTGCAAATTTTAGAAAGGTTAGATATTATATGTTAAAGAAACTAATATCTTTAAAAGCCCAATAAAACTTCAGCATGAATACATATGTATGACAATCTTCATGGAATTCCATTTTAAACTAAAGCATTGTCCAAATATCAGAGTAAAAAATATTAATTATTTATTAAAATCTTTTATTTTAACAGATTAACTGTTGGTCAAAGTCTTATCTCAATGTAATCAAATATTCAGAGTAATTTGTAACGGAGGAAGTAGTGTTATGCTAGGTGTGCATATGTCCGCTCGCGGATACAGCTTCAATTAGCTAGTCGACTTCGATGAGACTATTTGACTGCAAAGTGGAAACTAGAGGTGGTGAAAGAGATCGGTTTGGTTGATTCAGGTAAGCTAGAAAAGGCCAGATTAATATTGTACACTGCTAGTGCTAGCTACCTAAACTACATAAGTCCACACGGCATCAGGATATATAATCATTCTAACTTTAGAAACTCTCTCGAGATATACATATTGGAATTCCGAATAAGATCAATTAATACACAAGGGACGGGCCGCCACTACACCTACCGTGTACTGTACCTTGCATGCTCGAGAAAATGCTGATTGATTTCCATGATCACTATTAATAGGTGCGTACATGTTTTCCGTGCATGTATTGCGCAGTGTGGTATATTGGTGTATATATTGCACGTTGCTATCAGAGAGAGGTACAGAGAGAGATTGTCTGCGTACGTAGGTGGAATACAGGCTGTGTGTTTCCAAATCGTAAGCTACTTCTAACGAACAACTGAACACGGGAACTACCAAGGCGTGTATGCATCGTACGTCAGCATGGTGTCACCTACGCATAGCTCGATCTCACAATAACATGTTGTTCTTCATGAAAGATTGTACAATCGCACCTGAGTTTGATCCTACCACGTGTGTGGTCATTTCCCCATCATTTCTTCCTTTGCCACAAAGATATCAAGTACATCCGGCCCTAGAAAGAAAAAAAAAACTCAGTTAACAGTGTGCTATACATCAGCTTGTACAATTTTGGAGATTTCAAGTGAACCATTACTGAACAAAGACTCAACAGTCTGTGGCAGTTTAATGTGCATGACATTCTACTGAACATGTATGACTTCCCAATGAGCATGCAAGAATTTCTACTTAGCTATGGTGACATAAAGGACTTGATTTGGCATGATGTGATAAGGATGGGCTAATAACACATTATCACACATTAGGCATTCAATACAAGTAGGATTCTAGTTGACTTTCTATTTGGGGGTAATGGCAGTATTGTATCTTTCAAATTAAAATTATGAAGCATGGTTTTCAGAAAACGCAACGTCATTCTCGATAAAGGTAAACATATCAACCTGGTATGAAGTAATATTGACCTCTTGAGAAACATAATAACAAAAGACCCGGACCACAAGAAAACACACACCAAAGTTATTACAATAATAGTAATAATAATAATAATAATAATAATAATAATAATAGGACACGCCGTCAAGATGTCATGGCAAAGAGATCAATGAGACGGTGAAAATCATCCACTATTCCCATACATAATACTAGAGCTGCCGGAAAAGGATCTCCAAAAGCGAGGTTGACACATGAGTGCACCATCACCGAATCTAGCTACCGAAGGCCAGATTATGAGCTTTCACCCAGGTAGTAAGCTCAAGCAATCCCAATATATTGCCTTCGACAAGATAGCGGACAAAGTAAACACTATAAAATAATAATTCCATGTGCTCCCATGTCCTCCGTTGGAGGGTGCTGCTGGCGGGGGGGGGGAGCGTAAGGGATGGCTCATTGCAGCAATGCATTGGTGAAGAATATGAAGGACATAACCATGAAGAAGGAACTGCCATGTAATGACAAAGTGAATTGGGGATGAAATGGAGTGCTTGACAATTAGGCCATTTCAATTATGTGAAATTTAAATTTTATTATTCAATATAACTAGTTCTTTTCCTATTTTACAGCACATGTGCATCTTTATAAGGTTTAAAAGTATTTTATAAGAAACGAATCATGTGTTATTCCTATTCCATTAAGATAAGAAAATCAAAAAAGATTATTTCTTTGCATATTGTCACCAAAATTGTAATTTTTGACTGCCAATTTGTATTGAAATGCATTTATATAATCCCACAAGAACATGCATTGTGAGTGAAGTTACTCATATTCATGTTTCCAGTGTTAATATTTGAAGATGTTCTTCCACACAAAAAACAAATTTGGAGATGTTAATTGGTTTCCAAATTTGTTCTGAAAGTTTAACCTCTTATCGAAACAATTAACTGAATGGATGATTGCACCTTATGAGATCTGGTCACATAAAAAGGTTGAATATCTATACTCTACCTAATATATTGGGAAATAGCAAATTGGTATGTCGGTCAAAACCTCTCCTCGGCCCATTAGTCAGCTTCTAGCCTTCTACTCCTAGCTTGCCCACACCCTATATATACACCATTACACCACACCAATGGCGGCAGAACTTTGAAACTAGCATCTCAACTGAACTCCTACGCGCGCTTACCGAACACATACACATGGAGTCGTCGGGCGACACGGGGCCGTTGCACTCCTCGCCGACCCCGACGTCGCCACCACAGCCCTCGGCAACGACGGTGGTGCTGAGCCCGTGTGCGGCGTGCAAGATCCTCCGCCGCCGGTGTGTCGACCGGTGCGTGCTGGCGCCCTACTTCCCGCCCACCGACCCGCACAAGTTCGCCACCGCGCACCGCGTCTTCGGCGCTAGCAACATCATCAAGCTCCTACAGGTGATCAATTAATGAATTAATCCTTCTCCTTCCTCCCTTAACTCAATGGCTGACCGAGCACGCGGACGTACGTGCAGGAGCTGCCGGAGGAGCATCGCGCGGACGCGGTGAGCAGCATGGTGTACGAGGCGGCGGCGCGGGTGCGCGATCCCGTCTACGGCAGCGCCGGCGCTATCTGCCAGCTCCAAAGGCAGGTGGATGGGCTCAAGGCGCAGCTCGCCCGTGCCCAGGCCGAGCTCGCCGCCGTGCGCGCCCACCACGCGCAGCTCCTCGCTCTACTCTGCACAGTGGAGACGATGGCGGCCTCCAATTCTGCCGGAGGGCAGCACGATGGAACCTACTGCGGAGAGGTCGTCGCCGGGAGCGGCGGACGATCGCAGATCGCCACGGAAGCCGCACGTGGCGGTGCCGCGCCGGTGGACGCCCGTTACGTCGTCGACGGCATCATGCAGGCTGGCACCGTCGGCACCTGGGCCGACGAGCCGCTCTGGACATGAGCGCGCGCAAACTGGCGTTGGCATTGCAGCCGTCACGAGGTGTTAGATAATTTAGTCAATTGCTACTACTTGCGCATGATTCTAATTATATATACTTTCCTTGACACGATCGATTGGTACTAAGTTAACCAAAGAGTTAATTTAACAATTGTTTGTGTTTAAAGATTGAGGAATCAAGAGAATTGTAACTTACTATACGGAGTAGAATAAAGTTCAATGCTTCATGTTGAAGTTCCAACAAGTTTGACCTATTTGATGTTATGACAAGTCTCAATCGAGGCACAAAGTTCTACTCTCGTCTCTCGGCTTCTTCAATAATGGATCGAGTAACTGCGAAAATGATCGGTGTGGTTCATTCTTTTTATGTGATGTTCGGTCAAATCGCATTTCATCATGATCCATGGACGTCATTCTCAACGAGGAAGAAGAGTGTCTTCACTTCTTGACGTCTTTGTAGTGACTCTCAGCTTCGCGAAATTCACGACTTCCACCGTTTTCACGAGAAAAAAAAATTAAGGAGGACTTCGTCTGATTACAGTATTCCCTGTTCCACATTATGGACATATGGTTCAGTAGAAGATATGATTCGTGTAGTAGTTCGATGCAAAATAATTGCATACCTGAGATTACTCATAGTGGGAGTAACATAGCTAGTAACATCACACATCACAAAACATTTTGATGACATGGTATGCTAATAAATGAAGAAAGAGAGTGAGGTGATAAGAGCAAGTACAATAGAGTCCAGTCAGCTGACTATAAGACATTAAATAATATATTTTAGATGAGTTGGAAGAGAGAGAAGAGGAGAGAGAAGGGAGGTGGGCTACTATGCAATAGCCAGCTCTTGCACGTGCTCCTAAGCACTTTATGAGAGTGAAATGTGGGTCATATGTTAGTAAAGTACTTCATTAGTATAGCCAACTATTATACATGTTAGCTATATAATGACTACAAGTGACATGGCATCTTGTTATAGCCAGCAGTTGACTGTACTATTGGAATTGCTCTAACTAGCTATGTTACCATAACATCACACACCTCAAGGCAAGATGAGTCTACAACATAATACATGATACAATGAATGACACCACATATAAGTTACTACCCACTAGTATGAAGGTAGTAACCTACACTAGTAATATGGCATATGTTACTAGTCTAAGTTACGCCCCACTATGACCAGCCTCATAGTGGGAGTAACATATCTAGTATAGTATCACACATTTCAAAGCATTTTCATGATATATCATGATAATAAATGAAGAAAAAGAGTAAGGTGATAACTAGTAGCTATGATACTATAACATCACACTTTTCAAGATAAAATGAGTCTACAATCTAATAAATATAGTATGATACCACATATAAATAAATATTCACTATGAAGGTAGTAAGAGCAAGTACAATAAGGTACAGTCAGCTGGCTATAAGAGATAAAATATTATAAGTTTTTCTTAATTGGAGGAGAGAGATTAGAAGAGAGAAGAGAAGTTGGCTCTTATCTAATAGTCAGCTCTAAAATGTGCTTCTAGGCACTATGTGAGACTAAAAGGTGGATCATATATTGTAAAAGTACTACACTTTTATAGCTTACTATTGTACATGCTAGCTATAAATTAACTATAGATGATGTGGTGAATTGTTATAGTCGGCTGCCAGCTACACTGTTATTCTTGCTCTAATATAGATAGTAACATGCACCATGTTACTACTTTATTACTCCGCACTATGACCAATCTGAGTAGTTCATCTCCACTAAAGAATACCATTTGCATCATCTCAATAAAAAAACAAGACCATTTGCATTATTTAAAACATGCATGAACCGCGTTGAGCCGTAGAAAAAAGCTGGCAAGAACTACTGTTAGTGCGTGCTGCTCTGAACATGGTACGAACTGTGAAAACAGCTGAATCTGTACTGTAAGCAACTAAACCCTCCTTTTTGCCAGAATTCCCTATGCTGTTCGCCGTTTGCTAGACCAGCTGATGATCTAGATGCCACGTACGTACATGAAAAGGAGCGCGTATTACTGGTCAAAACTCGTCACCGAAATTTGCATGTTCTTTTCCTTATGTGAACATCATCAGTCAGGGTGTGTGAACTGGGGTCAATCAGTGTCTGCTCATAGGGGAGCTTCTGTCTAGAGAACAAAACCAATGATAATCTTTTTTTTAGGGGAATTTTTTTAATCAGCTCTCAGAGTCATTTACAAGTCTTGATTACATAATTTCCTAATGGCTTCCGGTACAGGAGCCAGCCAGATATACCTACAACCATGGACCTTAGCTTGCCGTGCAAGTTCGTGAGCCACTGTATTACAACGTCTAACAAATTTGCGAATAATACACCCTGGTAGAGCATTTCTCAGCAAGCTAATGTTCTTGTAGACATGCCAAAAACTGGAGCTGTTTTCGGACATGTTGTTGGCCGTCGAAATCGCCGCCGAGCAGTCAGACTCCAGTATTGTCGGGTTCAAGTTGTTGTCGATAGCAATCTTCAAGCCTTCCCAGATTGCATTTGCTTCGGCTTCTTCAGCACTTGTGCATCTTCCAGTAGGCTCGCAGCAAGGATGATAGTTCCTGTATGGTCGCGAGGGACCACACCAGTAGTAGACTTTTTTGTGTCTAGGCAGTAGCCAGCGTCGACATTGATTTTGATTTCTCCGGCGCTTGGTTTGTCCTAGGTCATCCTCTTTTGTTTGTTCCTGTCAGCAACATGTCTGAAGCATGTAGGGGAGTTAGCGTGTTGTGAGCTGGCTACTGCCTAGACACAAAAAAGCCAAACCTGATTTATTTTAGTTTGCTGCTACAGTGCCTTGTAAGAAATTGTTGTAGCTAATGAGGAAGGTGGCGGATCTTGTGATGGACTCTTCCCCCTTTTCATGATAGCTATCACATCGTAGGTGTCATGATCTCCACAATAACATCAAGATATTGCTCCTTTGGTTCTTATCTGCGTTCATCAGCAGGTTCTGAAGCCACTCTGGGCCGGAATAGCTGAAATCTCGTTCAGGAGGTAGTCTCCAGTGTTTCCTCATTTCATACCGTAGGGCTCTGGCCTTTGTGCATTTCACCGTGGCATGATGACTATCTTCTTCCTCCTGGCCACAGATAGTGCAGGTGCTGAAAAGTTCAAGGCTTCTTTTCATTTTGTTTTTGTTTGTTGGTAGGTTGTCGCGAGCCACTCTCCAGCCAAATATTTTAACCTTCTTCGGGACATTCGCTTTCCAAATTATATTCCAGATTTCTCTACTGTTGTTTTGGTTCATGTTGTGTCCTGCGTGCCATTGAACCCCATGTTTGAGATTGTGTGCCAGTCTATAGGCGCTCTTGACTGAGAAGACACCTGAGGGATCATAATGCCAAGCAACAAAGTCATCACAGGCTAGCAGGGGCAATTTCAGGTCCAAAATCCAATTTGCATCATAGTCATAGCAAATTTTCCTGACTAGTTCTTCATTCCAAGAGTCGGTTTCATGTTTGATCAGTTGGTTTACCCGTCTGATCCTAGTGTTTGTTTTCCCAGGGGACACTTTGAGGTTGTAGTCTCTTGGTAGCCAATTATCTCTCCAGATGTTGATAGTTTTTCCACTGCCAACTCTAGTCACTAACCCTTCTTTGATCAGTTCAAGGCCGTGTTCGATGCCTTGCCAAGAGGGAGAAGCATCACGTCTAAAAACAGTATCAAGAAAGTTTTCACGTGGAAAGTATATTGATTTGATGAGTCTGGCACATAGGCTGTTTGGGTTTTTGACTAATCTCCAACATTGTCTGGCCAAAAGCGACTGGTTCATGAGTTTAGTATCTCTGAAGCCCACTCCACCAAGATCCTTTGGGCTTGTGAGGATGTCCCACGCAATCCAATGAAGTTTTTTTTCATCTTCTCCCCACTAGAAGTTCCAGATGATTTTCATATAGTCATCATGGAATCCCACCGGCAGTTTGAAAATGCTCATTACATGTGTTGGAATGGCCTGAGCAACTGACTTGATCAGTTCATCCTTAGCTCCCATCGACATAAGCTTTTCTGACCAGTTGTTCATCTTTTTGGCGAGCCTCTCCTTAGAAGGTTGGAATTTTCCTTTGTTCATGCGTCCCTAAGGGGTTGGGTAGCCAAGGTATTTGTCTTCAAAGTTTTCCTGAGACACCTCCAGAATCTGTCTCACAAGTTGTTGATTAGGTTCAGGGCAATTGTCGCTGAAGAGGATGGAGAATTTGTTGGCACTTAGTACCTGTCCCGAGCCCATCTCAAAGTCCATAAGGGCCTCTTTTATCACAGCTGCTTGTTCGGACTTGGCAGCGAAGAAGAGGAGGCGGTCATCGGCGAACATGAGGTGCGAGATGCCAGGCGAATTTCTGCATATCTTGAAGTCTTGTAAACTTTTTTCTGCATAGCATTTTTTATCACCAAGGTGAGGCTTTCAGCAACAAAGAGGAATAGGTAAGGAGATAGAGGGTCTCCTTGCCGTAAGCCTCTCGTGGGTGTGAACACTTCAGTTAGACTGTCATTGACTTGGACTGTGTATTTGACTGATTTCACACAGCACATAATCCATCCTACCCACTTCTTGTCAAAGCCCATCTTGATTAGAACACCTTCCAAGAACTCCCAGTCAACCCTACCATACGCCTTTGACAGGTCTAATTTGTAAGCACGGAAAGATTCATCTCCATTTTTAGACCTGTGGATTGCATGGAAACATTCAAATGCAATAAGGGTATTATCTGAGATAAGCCTACCAGGGAGAAAGGCACTTTGGTTCTCAGAAATCAGGTCATTGAGGTGAGGCCTGAGTTTGTTGATGATGCATTTGACTACAACCTTGTATATGACGTTGCAAAGGGAAAGTCAGTGGCGTCATTTGTCTTCGGGATGAGAATAATTTTGGTCATGTTGAAATCTTCTGGAAATGTGCCAACACGGAAGAAATGTTTGATGGCAACGCAAACCTCATGATTCATCACTCCCCAGTTTTTTTGGAAGAAGCGAGTTGGCAGTCCATCCGGACCTGGGGCTTTTAAAGGGCCAATCTGAAATAAGGCATCCCCTATTTCTTTTTCAGTGGGTTCAGCCAACAGCTCTTTGTTATTTGATCAGAGATTCTTGAAAACCAATGATAATCATGGTTCACCAAGTTTCAGCACAAAGTATGTCTGAACCGGCTTAAAAGATTTAATTCAGCTCACTAACTGGATCTACTACTTTTGCACCACATGGGTCAGACCCTGTCGTCTCTCATGCTTTCCTCTGGCCCATTTTGTTTCTCTAGCTGGATTCATGTTTTTTTTTGGAAAGCTGGATTCATGTTTGTTAACTGAATTATGGGGAGGTGTTTCTACATAACAATAGTTTGTAAATTCTATTTTACTACCAGGTCTTGAGATATGAAGTTAGATCTGCTGGACCATATGGTCATGCACTGCCGGAAAAAACGTGGCCACCGAGTGGGCCAAGCTTTGTTGTGTGTAAAAAGGCCACATAAAACACATGACAAACATTAAGAACACGGCAAAGGGTTTGCCTAGTATTTTGCATACCCGGTGAAGGTGTAATTTTTGGTACTGATGTTTTCCCACTGGATTTATGTGTACCTTTTGTTACAACTTTGTAATGCTAATTTTGTATGTGTGCCTTTGAAATACTCAAGATCCATTCACCCAATGGTGTTGTGGCAGTTGTTTTTACAGGAACTAGCAAGGTGGCCCTCGCAAATGCGAGGGCAACATCTAAAAAGTTATTTACTTCTAACTATTTATTTTTTCTATAGTGTTTTATATGCTGTAGATTTATAGAAGTAATGTTTATAATTATTAAAACTACCAAACCTAGTGTTTAATTAATTTTACCCAAATGATTTTTGTTACTTGATGCATATTCTTGGCTCAAATATCAATCGCCATGCCATATATCTGTTAATATCCGTGTTAGTTTCGCTTTTTGTTCGTATAATTGGCACAAAGGCGTGCCTTACATATATCTAGAGAAAATTGTTCATATAATATTACAAAGCAAATTACGCATAAAATATTTTAGATTAAATAAAATTCAAATTATTACGCAATAATAAGGGTATAAGTACTTTTTCAAACCTTTGTACTATATACTTCTGCAATGGCATTGGTTCCCAGAGAGTTTCTATGTCCAACAGATTTCCTTTTGAACCATCTATTGTTATGACCACAATTGTAGCCATGAACTACATTGGGTTAAAAGGGTGAGAATGTTTCTAGTGATATTTATTTTCAGTTTGCTCACGGTCGGTCGAACGGAATTCTCTGAACCTTATCATAATAATCTACCCCTACTCTTTTTTTGTGCGAATCTTTCTTCTCAGGTACATGTTCCCTTGAGTTGCGATATTTGCTATTTTGTACGCAGGTATATTTTTTTCTCATGTCCATTTAGAGTTGCATGGACACATGAAGATGAAGAGAGCGTTTAAAATTTTTGGACACACTTGATATGTCTTACTATTTCTAGAGTTTGATAAGTAATATAGTTAAAAAATAGAATTTTGTTTACGTATATGGCATAGGTAGTCTACAATGTGCTTGCGTTTACCCGCACATGTCCTTGGGGAAAAAAATTGATTTTCTGTCCGCCGTATAATTATAGGACTCCTTCTCTTACTTGATATATATTGCAAGTATCGTGTAGAAAGCAAATCTCCGTTTTCCTGTTTGGCATGGAATCAAATCGCTTCCTATTTTTGCGAGTCTTTTCTATTTCCTACAGTCTACGGTCATAACATGTAAATCGATTGGGTAGGTAATTCTTTTTCTTGGAGACTACATGTCATTCCTTTTACTTTGAGATATTTTCTTTTAATTTAAGAAAGAATACGTGGACCCAGATGGTTCTTATCATGACATCCGTTTACTTTTGTACATATATTTATTGTACGTAATACTTCTTATCATTTAATCCCAGACGTTAAGATTAAAATAATTGGTTTATATATTTTTGGTATATGTGGATTAACTTGGTGCCTCGAGACGGCGGTCATATTTTGTTGATAGCCCATCCCAGAAATCCCCTACAAGCCCACCTGTATGGTGATAACCCGGTTTTGCTGACAACTATTTTCGAGCGCTTGGCATGTCAGACTGTACACCGACGCCCCCTACATCATACCACGTGTCTACGATTTAAGTAATGCGTGAATCCAATTTTTGATATGTACGTGGATAACTGGATATTGATCAGATCCATTTTCCGGAAATTCCTGCCGTTGAGATATTAGTTATGTATATTTTGGCCACTACATTCTAATTAACATTCGTACTTTTTTACCATCAAATTATAGACATACAATTAGTTTAAAGTTAAATCATAACTGGAAACCAATTTCAATATATATTTTTTCTTTCGTGGATAATAAACATAACGTGATGGTTCTTAGAATACTAATAGGAAAGCTAATGATAATTTTCCTTCCATATACAATGCACGTGGGTCTTTTTTTGTGTGGGGAACACGTGAAGGGTGTACATTTAATGCCTCAAGACTACTCTTTTTATTTTTCTTTTCAACGGAAGTTGACACGTGACATATAGCATGTCTATAAAATATATGTTCATGTATGTTACGTAACTTTTTTAAATCTTATCCATTAAAATTACAGATCTAACAGTTAAATTAATTTTGATGATGTGGATCAACGTAGTGTCTCTATTTTAAACTCTGTATTGTGCTTTTAGTATATAATAGATAGATAGATAGATGCCGTATAGAACATCTATAATAGTAAAGACCTACCAAGTACCAACATTCACATGTGGGCTGGAAAATAGGTCCACACGCAGAAGTTACCCCCAGAAAAGGGTATTCCGAAAATTTGGACCAGTACTCTCTAAAACAACGGTGAAGCAGTTAGTTTTCACTACATCGTAGATCACCGTTGTAGGAACATGTTTGGCCGAAATTCAATTCGGCTCCCGGGTGCGTATGCTCCCTCTACCGAAAATCATATTTCAAACAGTTAAAAAAATTTGACAAAAAATTCTACATGTACATCTGCATGATATATGTGTGTTCGTCAAGTTTTACGAAAAATTGATATTTTTTGTGGTCTATGTAAAAATGAGAAAAATTATCTTGTCAAAAGCTTTTATTTAAGCACTGAATTTTGTCTTTTTCACACACGTCACAAGATAAGTTGATTTTTTATAAAACAACTTTGTGAGCGCATAGCACGTGAAGATAAATGTGCGAATTTTTTGTTTCAATTTTTTTGAAATTCAAAATGTGTGCAAGATGCAATTCAAAATATAGGGAGCATATGCTCCCATGTTCCAAAACACGTTTGGCAAGTTCTTATTGTCACTCTGGATCTTTGAGATGCAAATTTATTCTTGTTAGATGTATATATTGTATATTCTCATATGTTTTGGGGCTTCCTGCATATTTGCACATGTACCTGTACTATATATTGTGGGCTTTGGCCCCCTGTAATACAACAAGTCTATTACCCTAACACGGTATCAGAGCTACGTTAGCTCCTCTCCTCGCAGCCGCCACTGCCGCCGTGCCTGGCCGTCGCAGCCGCCGCCGCGCCCGGCCGCCGCCTCTTCCTCGCCGCCTTCCCCGTCCCGCCCTCCACCTCCCGACCGCCGCCCCCGGCCGTCGCCCCCGTCCCGCCTCCTGCGCCTGGCTGCCGCCCCCGTCGGCAGTCTCCGCCTCGTCCGGCCGCCCGACTCCGCCCCGCCTCGGCTTCCCCTCGTCCGGCCGCCCGCCTCGTCTCCACCGGCCGCCGTCTCCGCCCCGTCCGGCCGCCGTCCCGCGCCCGGCCTCTCCCCTCCGCTGGGCCGCCCCGCCGCCAGGCCGTCCCGCGCCTGGCCTCTTGATGGTGCGTGATGCACACGTCCGTTGGGAACCCCAAGAGGAAGGTGTGATGCGCACAGCAGCAAGTTTTCCCTCAGTAAGAAACCAAGGTTATCGAACCAGTAGGAGATGAAGGCCACGTGAAGGTTGTTGGTGAAGGAGTGTAGTGCGGCGCAACAACAGGGATTCCGGCGCCAACGTGGAACCTGCACAACACAATCAAAATATTTTGCCCCAACTTAACAGTGAGGTTATCAATCTCACCGGCTTGCTGTAAACAAAAGATTAAACGTATGGTGTGGAGAATGATATTTGTTTGCAAAGAACATCAGAGAACAATGATTGCAGTAGATTGTATTTCAGATGAAAAAGAATGGACCGGGGTCCACAGTTCACTAGTGGTGTCTCTCTAATAAGATAAATAGCATGTTGGGTGAACAAATTACAGTTGGACAATTGACAAATAGAGAGAGCATAACAATGCACATACATATCATGATGACTACTATGAGTTTTACTTAGGGCATTACGACAAGGAACATAGACCGCCATCCAGCATGCATCTATGCCTAAAAAGTCCACCTTCGGGTTAGCATCCGCACCCCTTCCAGTATTAAGTTGCAAACAATAGACTTGCATTAAGTACTGTGCGTAATGTAAACAATACAAATATCCTTATACAAAGCATTGATGTTTTATCCCTAGTGGAAACAGCACATCCACAACCTTAGAACTTTCTGTCACTGTCCCAGATTCAATGGAGGCATGAACCCACTATCGAGCATAAATACTACCTCTTGGAGTTACAAGTATTAACTTGGCCAGAGCCTCTACTAGCAACGGAGAGCATGCAAGATCATAAACAACACATATATGATAGATCAATAATCAACTTGACATAGTATTCCATATTCATCGGATCCCAACAAACACAACATGTAGCATTACAAATAGATGATCTTGATCATGATAGGCAGCTCACAAGATCTAAACATGATAGCACAAGAGGAGAAGACAACCATCTAGCTACTGCTATGGACCCATAGTCCAAGGATGAACTACTCACGCATCAGTCCGGAGGCGGGCATGGTGATGTAGAGCCCTCCGGTGATGATTCCCCTCTCCGGCAGGGTGTCGGAGGCGATCTTCAGAATCCCCCGAGATGGGATTGACGGCGGTGGCGTCTCAGTAACTTTTCTCGTATCGTGGCTCTCGGTACTAGGGTTTTCGCGACGGAAGGATTATATAGGCGAAGGGGCAGAGTCGGGGGACGCTCGAGGGGCCTGATACGTCTCCAACGTACCTATAATTTCTTATGTTCCATGCTTGTTTTATGACAATACTTACATGTTTTGCTTGCACTTTATAATGTTTTTATGCGTTTTCTGGAACTAACCTATTAACGAGATGCCGAAGGGCCAGTTGTTGTTTTCTGTTGTTTTTGGTTCCAGAAAGGCTGTTCGGGCAATATTCTCGGAATTCGACGAAACGAAGACCAAACATCATAATTCACCGAGACGGACCAGGACACCAAAGGAGACCCGGAGAGGAGGCCCAGGGGCCCCACACCATAGGGCCGCGCGGGCAGGCCCCTGGCCGCGCCAGCCTATGGTGTGGGCGCCCTGGTGCCCCTCCTGCGCCGCCTCTTCGCCTATAAGACCCCTTTCGACCTAAAAACGCGATACCAATTGACGAAACTCCAGAAAGACTCCAGGGGCGCCGCCGCCATCGCGAAACTCCAATTCGGGGGACAGAATCTCTGTTCCGGCACGCCGCCGGGACGGGGAAGTGCCCCCGGAAGCCATCTCCGTCAACGCCACCGCCACCATCATGCTCCGTGAGTAGTTCCCCCATGGACTATGGGTTCTAGATGTAGCTAGTTGGTATTCTCTCCCCCATGTACTTCAATACAATGATCTCATGAGCTGCCTTACATGATTGAGATTCATCTGATGTAATCGGTGTTGTGTTTGTCGGGATCCGATGGATTGTTACATTATGATTAGTCTATCTACAAAGTTTATGGAGTTATTGTTGCTGCAATCTTGTTGTGTTTAATGCTTGTCACTAGGGCCCAAGTGGCATGATCTTAGATTTAAGCTCTATACTTATTGCTTAGATTGTACCCACAAGTTGTTTGCACATGTCTATGTCCGGAACCCGAGGCCCCAGAGTGACATCAACTGGGATAACTGGAGGGGAAGGGTGTGACCAAGGAATAGCAAATTAGCAATGATGGAAGTTAAGGTGCCGTGATTAATTTAGGATTTACTGTTAGATCTAAAAGCTCTATTGATGAGTTCGGTGGCTGCTGAGAAGTTCTAAAGAATAGAAAATGGTCATCGCGAGATAATATAAGCACATGTATATCTAGAGTAATAATTGCACGTCTACAATACCCAATACCTTATTTGGCATAGCTAATAAAACATTTTTTTATATTTTTGGGTGTCTATTACTTAATACAGAGAGTTACAATAGTTCATACAATCAATCCGGACTGGTTTCTCCACACTGGGTGGAACCAAATCCAGTAACACACCCCCGCAACTAGAGAACTGTCTGAAACTAGCAATCGAATGAGCCACACGATTAGCAGTTCTATGGGCCTTGCAGAAAGGTACTCCAGGTAAGTCACGAGAGATGTTTCTAACTTCTTAGATGATGCAAGCGATCTGGAATTTAGTCTTTTCTCTGGTAGACAGTTCTTGACTTCTTGTAGAACAGCAACGCGGTCTATTTCCATTTGAACGAGTTTAGCGGCCACAAGTTGAGTTGCTTTCACCCCTTGAGGCAGGCCCACACTTCAGTAATTTCTGCGGAAGCACACCTTTTAATCACGCCTCAGACACAGATGATCACAACACCCTGCTCATCTCGTAGCACAGCTGAGTCATACCAATGCTAGACCTTGCAACACGCGGTGTTGCATCCAATCACAATCAAAAATCCCGATGGTTCGTAATCCCGATGTGTGATTATAGCAGGTACTCCGCTTCTTCTCTTCTTTAATAGAAAAAATAATGCACGATTTGATACCATGGTACAACTACCATGGCAATCATATGGTGTACATGCTTTCATGCACTTCATTACTGCCTTAAGAAACACATGGGTATTGGTTGCATTGGAGTCGAGCATCCCTTACTTGTACCTACGTAAGATAAATGTTACAATCTGATCAAGTCACCATATCTTAAGCTAGGCTAGCCTAAAAGTAAATATCTCGACAAGTCGAACTTTTTTCATTTAGTTCAACCAGAAGCTTGATGACAGGTTGTTGCATGAAGCCGCCACATACAAACTTGTGAGAGCTGGCGAGGCCATGCAAGTCTTCCTCTTTCGACCATCTTTACTTTGAGGCTGGCGATATCTTTTTTCAGCTTATTTGATTGGGGCTTTATGTAGTTCTATTTCATTTATGTACCCAATAAGAAGTTTTTAACATGAATATGTTGTGTGTACGATTGTGGTAGGGTGTGACCACTACGGGAGAAGTCGTCGTTGCCGTGCGACAGATCGCACGGCAAAGAGCCTATATTGCCCGGCAAAGGCTTTGCCGTGCGCCCACGCACGGCAACTTCTGCACGGCAACGACACCGACGGCAAAGGCGACATTGCCGTGCGCCTGACCAAACTGCACGGCAAAGATCTTTGCCGTGCGCACGCTATGTTGCCGTGCGGCAGCCCCTTTGCCGTGCACGATATCTTTGCCGTGCGTGCGGCCCGTTGCCGTGCGGCCAATCTTTGCCGTGCGGTCGCTGTCTTTGCCGTGCGGCGAGACGTTGCCGTGCGCCTCACTCTGCCGGCCATGCTCCCTTTGCCGTGCGGCAACACCCCAGCCCGCACGGCAAAGCCTCCTCCAGGCACACCCAGACAGCTCCCAGGAGCACAGGCTTGCGCCACGTGGCGCCTTTGCCGTGTGTATGCACACGGCAAAGTGACCAAAGTCCTTTGCCGTGTGCATACACACGGCAAAGGCCCCTGGTTTTTTCATTTTTTTGCTGCTTTTCTTTAATCCCTGCATTTCAAAATTGCATTTCACATATATATAACATATACAACATATATATTCACCATAGCATCACCAAACACATCAACAACACCACAAATACATCGAGCACACATAGTTCATGCATAACAAGTGCAATGTCCATTATTACAATCCATAACAAGTGCGAACAATCCATAACAAGTGCGAACAATGCATTACAACGACGACGAGTGCACGAAGACCATGCCATCAACCTTGTCCTCCTCCGCTTCCGCCGGCCTCATCGTCATTGCCTTGTGACATATAATCTATAAGCATGTTGATGGAATGAACATTTGCATTTGCATATTGAACACTTGAACAAGTAGCGGGTTGGGCACAAGAGGACTCACCGCGGTTCATGCTCCGGATGATGTTCATGTTGTTGACGGTGATAGGTGTCCCCGGGGTCTGAGTGGGCGGTGGCGGCATCCACATGGAGTAAGGTGGAGGAGGAAGACTCCCCGGTGGAGTAGACAGAGCCGTATGGCTCATCAGCCAGCTCATCTGTGCCTGCTGCTGCTGCATCATCTGCTGCTGCTGTTGCATCTGCTGCATCATCTCGTGTTCTGCCGCTGCTGGTACTCCGGAATCTGCCGCTCCATGTTCCGTGCGTGCTCCTGGGCCGCCTGCTCCTTCGCTGCCATCTCCTCCTACGTTGTGTTGCCGCGATGTCATTAACATTTCAATGGAAAGCATGTAAAGGAAATGTAGAGACCCGAGGAAGAACATACCCGTAACCGCTCGACGGCTAGATCCGAAGCCCGTGGCCGGGGCTCTACCTCGGGCTGGCCGCTCTTACGACCACGACGGATCTGGCGGAGAGAGGGAACCCTCGGCTGGGTCGACGCACCCGTCACCAAACCATAGGCGGCCATGCTTCAAGCCTTCTCCCGCAAGCACCGCGACCTCGGGGTCAAAGTCCTCGGCCTCCGGATTGGCCTCCTCGCCGTACTTCTGCTTGAACTTGGAGACATACGACGTGCACCGGGTCTCGGATTGCGGGTTAACCCACACGGACCCCGTCTCGGGATCAGGCGTCTTCCTTTGCTTCATCTTCTTTAGCACGGCAAAGACGTTAGGCTTCGCTCCTGTCCTGACTTCCTGCAAAAGAGAACATGTAATTGAGTGAAGTGACACACCCTTGGAGAGTTAACAAATATATAACATGAATTCAAAGAATGAAGGAACCATTAATTTGCTCACCTCCTTCGCAGGTGAAGAGAGATGGGGATGCTGCCTTGGATATGCGATCCACCTCGCATCTCTGCCCGCTTCTTCTTGCCCTCCTCGTGCTTCTTGAGGTACGGGGGCATGTCCACCACATGACCATCGCACGAAAGCACCTATCGTCGTTGCCGACGCATGCGAGGAGGGTTCTACATGCACAAGATAAACCCATTATGGTAAAATAAACTACATGGCGATAAAGAAATCAATAACACATAAATGCAAATACTCGCAAGTACCGCCACGGCTGCATGAGCGTGTCGCGAGCGTCCTCCTTACTCATGTGGACGAAGCGGTCGGCGTGCCGATCGCGGACGCATTGAACACGTGCCTCGTAGTGCATGCCGGTCACCCTCTTCCTTGCAAGCTGGTGTAGGACATCATCGCACGCATTCTCCTTGCCCTCGGCCCTCTTGAAGAATTTCTCGCAACATAGGTAAAACAAGGGGCATTAGTGCAATTATTGTGAACCAAGGAGAGTGTATGAATGGTAAGAAGTCAAAAGTCACGTACCCGGAATTTGGCAACAACCAAATCCGCCGCGGTGCCGCGGCCAAGAGGATCTTCCGCGAGGCTGTAGTGCGCCCACCTCCAAGCTACGTCGCAGCCACCGGTAGGGAGATTGACTATCCCGGGGAAATAAAATCTAAGTAGGCCCCCAAGGATGTTCGAGTACCCACGTGGCGGTCTCTGCGTCGGGTCTTCAAACTGGAACGAGCTGCACCATGAAACGACAACATCAATATGTATGTGATAATAATTTTGATAATGACAAAATTGCGATAACGAAGTGCCAAAAATTAACATGTACCTCCTTCCATAGGGCACAAGAACAACGTGCTCGTAGCGCCAGACTCTTCGGCGAGGGGAGCTGTGTTATCCCACGCCGATATGGCTTCCTATCACGTGGCCTCAGCCTCTCCACAGCTGGAACGTATCGGTAATCCTCCGGCTCACACCACTCTAGGCTTGGATCAGGATCGAACACTAAGTTCCCCAACCCCTCATCCTCCGAGAGGTCCTCCTCGTCCCCCCTCCTCCTCCTGGTCCTCCCCACCCCCCTCCTCCTCCTGGTCCTCCCCACCCACCTCCTCCTCCTGGTCCTCCCCACCCCCGTGGTGCTCCTGGTCCTCCTCCTCGTCATCATCATCGGCCGCGGGAGGGGGGCTAGGACTAGGAGTGAGTACCCGCGTCGCATTCTTCCTACGCGGCCGCCCTGTGGGAGCGACAGGAGGGGGGCTAGGAGGGGGGTAGTAGCTCGGCCCCGCCTCGAAGTCCCTACACCTACCAAGTCCTTGAGCTTCTTTTTAAGACCGCCACCCCTTTTTTTGGCGGCATGCTTCAATCACCTGCAAACACAAATGAAGAGAGTGGTTTATTAGTACGCAATATTGCAAAGAGATAAATATTAGTGAAAGCAACGAGAAATATAAGTAGATGAACATTAATGAAAGCAACAAATAATGCAAAAGGATGAACATTAATTAGTGGAAGCAACAAATAGCTACCATAGAGTTCTCTCAAACATAGCACGGAGTTCTTACAAATAACCTAGCTAGACAATCTCTATTACACGGAGTTATTACAAATAGGCTAGCCTAGCCTCACAATTACTACTACATAGATCAGTAGCCTGTGTCGCCATCCGTGATTGGACCGCGTGTCTCCTCATCGTCATTAGGCTCGGCGAACCAATAATCATCAATGAAACCTGGAGGTGGTCCATCTGCATCGAGGTCAATCCCTGCTTTGAACGCCTCGAGCAAACTCAGGTCTTCCGGGGCACGGACATCCTCGGCTTCATCTTCCGCATTGTCTCCATCCATGCCCGCGTCTTCTTGTTCATCGTCTACGACCATGTCATCGATAGTCGGCAAGCCGATTGTGAAATGGCCGGGGAGCCCTTCTTCCCGATAAAACTCGACACTCCTTGCTGCGGGGTCTACGCGGCGGTAATCGTCCTTGTTTGGCGGGGGCGGCCTATTGCGTGAAGGCACCGTCATCACAACATCCCATCCATGTAGACGTTTTGTCGGGTTTCGCACGCGTACGGGAGATAGAATACTTGAAAGGCCTAGGTTGCCAAGATGTACACATCCTCTCCCTTATAAACGGAGTTCCTTTCAACTTCGACCAACCCAATTTCAGGATCCCGTCTCACCCGACGTGGGTCAAACCAATGGCATTTGAAGACGACGGGATTTAGCCCTTTGTGAAACCCGTAATTCAGCTCGTATATACCCTCGACTCTTCCATAGTAATGGAGCCCATCATCACCTTGACATACCACCCCACTATTTATTGTCTTCGCGTTGGGCCGGCTTGTTGTGTATTGATGGGTCTGGAAGCGATACCCGTTCACGTCATAGGAGTTGAACGCTTCTACGGAATGGTCAAAGCCCCTAGCAATTTTTCTTAGCTCTGACTTCATCTCTTTGTCAGCTCTTGCCTACAAGTTTAGCACAAGAAGTTTAGAACGAGAAATGACCGATAAATGTCGGAAGTGCTAGCTAATTTGGATAGAATAGTACCAAATTACAAAACCAGCTATCGAAACCGAAACCGCCTCCCTTATCGAAAATTTGCTTGGATTCTTCCGGGGTAGGCTCCCTGTGGGTATTCTTCCAATGTATAGCCTTGAATTTCCTATACCGATGAAAAGAGGAAGAGTTAGCCACGAACATACGAGTGAATGTTTGCGAATAATTAAATGGTTCGCACTTACTCGATGTACGGCTTCACTTCGACCATGGTGTTTAAGACATACGAGTGGATCAAGGTCCGCTCATGTAGGTCCGTTCTGTACGGCTTCGAGCCACTTGACTTGCCACCAAGCCCCACGAAGATGCTAAGCTTGGGTACTTCTTCATTGTTGGCGGCATTGTAACGGAGGACCGGGTTGTGCTTTGTGGGAATGTTGGGATCATAGTGCTTAGTGGTGAAGTTTGCCACCTCCACGTTCGGGACTGCCTCGGCTATGGATGCTTCGATCTTGCATTTATTGCCGGTCATTTGACGAAGCTTTTGTGTTTCTCTCTCGGGACCAAACTGCCAACGGCCCCAATTCGGGCCCCCTTTAAGCACTCCTCCGCGAGGTGCGGGATCATGTGTTGCATCGGATTAAAAAACCCTGGAGGAAAGATCTTCTCCAGATCGCAAAGCAACACGGGTGCCTCTTCATCCAGCTTCTCAATCACTTTAGTGTCTAACTCCCTAGCACAAATCTGGCGGAAGAAAAAACTCAACCTCGCTAGCACTCGCCAAGTCTTCTCAGGGACATAGCCTCGAATCATCACCGGCATTATCCGCTCAAGCCATATGTGGTAGTCATGACTCTTCAGTCCTTGTACTCGCGAGCGTTTCAATGTTCAGGCCCCTCATCCAGCTTGGCTGCGAACCCATCGGGGAAAAACAAGGAGTCCTTCATCCATTGGAAGACCTCCCTTTTTTGGGCCTTTGTGAGGCGAACGGAGCGTGTGGCTTAGTCCAAGTTTTTTTGGCACCATTAGGTGGCTGCATGTTCAACTCCGGCCTATCACACCACCTTTCTTGATCAATTCGAGCCTTTATGTTATCCTTCGTCTTCTCGGTGTCCACAATCGTGCTCCAAATGGCTTCACCGATATTCTTCTCGGTGTGCATTACATCAATGTTATGCGGGAGCTCGAGAAACTCAAAGTAAGGGAGCTTCCATAAGCACGGCTTGTGAGTCCATTGGTGTGTCTCCCCATATCCTAAGAAACCATTCCCATCGTGGCTAGGCTGAAGAGCATCTAACTCGGCCTTGATTTCCGTTCCGGTCTTCGGAATTGGCTTCGGGCCACGGACAACACGGCCTTTCTTGAAACTCTTTACATCACTCCTGTATGCATGCCTCCGCTCAAGGAACCGTCGAGCTTCATCAAAGCATGAATACTTGCCTCCCTTGTTTAGCCGGAAGAAAGTCACGGCCTGCTCACGCACCGTGGGCAAGGCCACTTCCCATGTGTACACCACCCGCAGAACAAAGCACGTGCGGCGGGTCATGCAGGGACGTGTGGTACCACACATACATATCGAAGTACTCCTTCTTTGATGCGTCATATGTTCGGATCCCGCGACCTTCCCAGCCACGAACCAAGTCATCCACCGGCGGTTCCGGGTACACATTCACGTTCTTGCCCGGGTATTTGGGCCCCGGGATTATCATCGACACAAACATGTTCTCTCGATCTCATGCGTACGCCTGGGGGAGGTTCATGGGAATAACAAACACCGGCCAACAACCGTATACCGCAGCCGACATACCATATGGATTGAACCCATCGCTTGATATCGCAATCGCTACGCTCCTCGGGTCACCTCGCTTTCGGTGGAAATTTCTTCACAAAGTTCTTCCATGCAGTACCATCCGACGGATGTATCATCTTGTCGGTGTATCTCGTTTCCTTCCACGGCCCACCTCATCCGTCGGCGGTATCCTCGGTCATGAAGAGCCGCTGGATCCTCGGTAGAACTGGAAGATAGCGGAGGATATTCTTGGCAACCGTGGTCTGCCTCTTCGACCATCACCATTGCGGTCTACCTCAAAGTACCTAGAGGAATTGCATTTGATGCAATAATTTGTGTCAGCGTGCTCCTCTCCGAATAGCATGCATCCCTTTGGACAAGCGTGTATCTCGCTGAGATGACATCTTAAGGTCACCGAGCAATTTGGTCGAATAGTAGAAGTTTTGCGGCAAGAGGTGCCCTTTCGGCGTAAGGCTGCCTACGATGACCAGAAGTTCATCGAACCCATCTCCGCACAAGTTCCTATGGCACTTCAAGGCCATAAGGCGAGCGATGGCATCTAGTTGGGTAACCTCTCGTATTTTCATGTAGGGGTTTCGCGAAGCAAACAGAGCCTCATAGTACTCCTTTGTGTTTTCCTCCGGGTCCTCACTTGTCTCCGCATCCCGAGGTGTCTCCACCTCTACATGAGAGCTTTCAGGCACATTACCATTAGCCAAGTTTTCTAAGCACCTATCAAAACCGAGTGTCATATTCCCCCTAGGTTGAATCTGCCGCACCTCCTTCCTAGCACGTTTCTTTGCCTTTTCTCCATGGTAAGTCCAAATCTTGTAGGACGGTGTGAACCCAAACTTGATCAGAGTGCATACTCATAGTTTCCTTGTCCCGTGCCTTTCGGTTAGCGCACTTACTACAAGGGCACCAAACACTTATAGGTCTGCTAGGGATGGCAAACGCCCTATCCACAAACCGCTCGGTCTTTTCTCCCCATTCATCGGTATAGTTGCACCGACCGATTCCGCCATCGTACATCCAGCCACGATTATCCATCCTCTAATCAGCAACAAAACGAGACGAACATAGCATTTATATATCAAATAGGAAATAAATGCATCATATATTTATTTATTTTACGCGTGCATCAACCTCGAAACTCTACTAGGTGGGCTCCTAGCAGCCGCCGGATCCGTAGATTGAGTACGCTTCTCCCAGCTCTACCCGATCCGAGACAGAATTTCGGCAGCACCTCCTCGCTGCTCTCCCGATACACGTCTCGGCAAAAAGCCGAGAGGGGTGTGCATCCGGAGAACAACGGGGAGGCGCTACCGAAATCCTGTCTCGGATCGGGGTAGAGCACGGAGAACGTACCCAACTACGCATCCGCCGGCTGTCCCGATAAATGCCGTAAGAGTTACGGTTCATAATATGCGAGACCACTAATGCATATTTATCCGCGTAACCCTTACGGTCGGGAAGAGACGCCTAGGTATCGCGACAAACTTGGTGATCTAGACAAAAAAGAAAACCTAGGTACATGTAAAGGTGGGAGGGAGATTTATACCCTAGACGCGTGAGAGAATCGCCGAAGAAGATCCGGGACGCTGCCCCCCGTCAAACACCCCCGCGACGCTGCCCCCGTGTCCACCTCGAAGCATCACCCGCATACCGAGGAAAATCAATTAGAGGCCCTTATCTTTTCTAAAGAGGTATATTTTATAAAACAATCCAAAATCCTATATCTAAAATAATGTGTGCCCTAACTTCCATTTTTTTGCTCTAAATCGCACTATTATAAATACACTATTTCAAATAAATTGTGTCATAAATCACATATCTAAAATAATTTATGTACTAAACTACCCTATTTTTCATGCACATTTATTTTAACTACTAATTAGCATGCATATTATTTCATGCACATGGAAATTTACAAAAAAAAAATTGCCACATACCGGCCGGGTGGTGGCCGGAGCTTCCGCGGAGGGTGGCGGCCGCAGCTCCCGCGGCTGGTGGTGGGCGGAGGGGGCGAGCAGCAGCACTGGCGGCGGCGGAGGGGACGAGCAGCAGTAGCACGGGAGGCGGCCGGCGGGGACGAGCAGCACGGGAGGCGGCCGGCGGGGACGAGCAGCACCAGCACGGGAGGTGGCCGGCGGGGGCGAGCAGCACGGGCGCCGGCCGGCGGGGACGAGCAGCAGCAGCACGTACGGGAGGCGGCCGGCGGCGCGGGCGCTCACGAGGGCGGCGGGAGGAGGAGCGGGGGACTTTGGCGGCGGCGGCGGGGGAGGAGGATGAGGCGGCGACAGCGGGGAAGGAGGGCGGCGGCGGCGTTCGGCTCGTGGGAGGAGGAGGAGGGCGGCGGCGTTCGGCTCGTGCGAGGAGGAGGGTGGGCGGCGGCGTGTGTGCGTGCTAGATGTGCGGAGATGTGTGGCCGACCAGGTGCCTTATCCGCGCCCCTTTGCCGTGCGCCGCCCTTTGCCGTGCGGCAAACCAGCTTTGCCGTGCGGCATGTCTTTGCCGTGCGCAGGCAGGGCTTTGCCGTGCGGCAGGCTTCTTTGCCGTGCGCCGGCGCACGGCAAAGGTTTTTTTTATTTTTTTCATTTTAATTATCAACAACATTCATTTCTATTTCTACATTATATTAAACCTGTTTTTTTCAATATGTGTATTAGTTAATAATGTATGTATCATGCTTTCAGTTTCAAAAAAATTCAGCATGCATTTCAAATATTTAAGTTGATTTATGTGTGCATTTATCAATAAAGGTTTGCGCATAAATATATTATGTCCTAAACAAACCTAAACCCTAACCCTAACCCTAACCCTAACCCTAAACCCTAAACCTATACCTAACCATAAATCCTTACCTAAAAGAATGAAAATGTACATAGTTGCACCCTCGCGCGGAGAAATCTAGGGGGGTAGACCCGCCGGGGCACCCGTTTCACTGTTTTGGGGGGAGGAGGGGAGAACGACCGCCGGAGCACCGGAACCCCACCAAATCTTGCATGTGGACCTATGATATGTGTCAAAGTGTGATGCAAGGTGTAATGGTGCAAAAGTAGCTCCCCTAAACCCTAGACCCTAGCCCTAACCCTACGCCGAACCCTAACCGAGAGATCGAGCACACCTTCGATCGTGTGATAATGGCTCGAGCTGCGGGTGTATGTGCCAAAGGGTCCCAATCTTGGTTCTCCATGTGTATATGTACTAAACAAACCTAAAAGAATGAAAAGTTACATTGGTGCACCCTCGCGCGGAGAAATCTAGGGGGGTAGACCCGCCGGGGCACACGTTCCGCTGTTTTGGGGGGGAGGAGGGGGATAACGACCGCCGGAGCACCGGAACCCCACCAAACCTTGCATGTGGACCTATTCTATGTTTCAAAGTGTGGTGCAAGGTGTAATGGTGCAAAATTAGCTCCCCTAAACCCTAAACCCTAAGCCGGGAGGCTTCGAGCCCTAAACCCCTCTAAATCCCTAAACCACGACGCCGGAGCTACAGAACCATGCATCATAAACACTAAACCCTAACCCTAAACCCTAAACCTATACCTAACCATAAATACTTACCCTTTAAACTAAACCCTAGCCCTACCCCCTAAACCCTAGCCCTAACCCTACACCTAACCCTAACCAGTAGATCCGGCTCACCGTCGATCGTGTGATAATGGCTCGAGCTGCGGGTGTATGTGCCAAAGGGTCCCAATCTTTGGTTCTCCATGTGTATATGTACTAAACAAACCTAAAAGAATGAAAAGTTACATTGGTGCACCCTCGCGCGGAGAAATCTAGGGGGTAGACCCGCCGGGGCACACGTTCCACTGTTTTGGGGGAGGAGGGGGATAACGACCGCCGGAGCACCGGAACCCCACCAAACCTTGCATGTGGACCTATTCTATGTTTCAAAGTGTGATGCTAGGTGTAATGGTGCAAAAGTAGCTCCCCTAAACCCTAAACCCTAAGCTCGGGGAGGCTTCGAGCCCTAAACCCCTCTAAATCCCTAAACCACGACGCCGGAGCTGCAGAACCATGCATCATAAACCCTAACCCTAACCCTAAACCCTAAACCTATACCTAACCATAAATACTTACCCTTTAACCTAAACCCTAGCCCTAGCCCCTAAACCCTAGCCCTAACCCTACACCTAACCCTAACCAAGTAGACCGTGCACACCGTCGATCGTGTGATAATGGCTCTAGCTGCGGGTATATGTGCCAAAGGGTCCCAATCTTTGGTTCTCCATGTGTATATGTACTAAACAAACCTAAAAGAATGAAAAGTTACATTGGTGCACCCTCGCGTGGAGAAATCTAGGGGGTAGACCCGCCGGGGCACACGTTCGCGCTGTTTTGGGGGAGGAGGGGGATAACGACCGCCGGAGCACCGGAACCCCACCAAACCTTGCATGTGGACCTATTCTATGTTTCAAAGTGTGATGCAAGGTGTAATGGTGCAAAAGTAGCTCCCCTAAACCCTAAACCCTAAACCGGGAGGCTTCGAGCCCTAAACCCCTCTAAATCCCTAAACCACGACGCCGAGCTGCAGGAACCATGCATCATAAACCCTAACCCTAACCCTAAACCCTAAACCTATACCTAACCACAAATACTTACCCTTTAACCTAAACCCTAGCCCTAGCCCCTAAACCCTAGCCCTAACCCTACACCTAACCCTAACCAGTAGACCAGGCACACCGTCGATCGTGTGATAATGGCTCTAGCTGCGGGTATATGTGCCAAAGGGTCCCAATCTTTGGTTCTTCATGTGTATATGTACTAAACAAACCTAAAAGAATGAAAAGTTACATTGGTGCACCCTCGCGCGGAGAAATCTAGGGGGTAGACCCGCCGGGGCACACGTTCCGTTGTTTGGGGGGAGGAGGGGGATAACGACCGCCGGAGCACCGGAACCCCACCAAACCTTGCATGTGGACCTATTCTATGTTTCAAAGTGTGATGCTAGGTGTAATGGTGCAAAAGTAGCTCCCCTAAACCCTAAACCCTAAACTGGGGAGGCTTCGAGCCCTAAACCCCTCTAAATCCCTAAACCACGACGCCGAGCCTGCAGAACCATGCATCATAAACCCTAACCCTAACCCTAAACCCTAAACCTATACCTAACCATAAATACTTACCCTTTAACCTAAACCCTAGCCCTAGCCCCTAAACCCTAGCCCTAACCCTACACCTAACCCTAACCAGTAGACCCGGCACACCTTCGATCGTGTGATAATGGCTCGAGCTGCGGGTATATGTGCCAAAGGGTCCCAATCTTTGGTTCTCCATGTGTATATGTACTAAACAAACCTAAAAGAATGAAAAGTTACATTGGTGCACCCTCGCACGGAGAAATCTAGGGGGGTAGACCCGCCGGGGCACACGTTCCATTGTTTGGGGGGAGAGGAGGGGGATAACGACCGCCGGAGCACCGGAACCCCACCAAACCTTGCATGTGGACCTATTCTATGTTTCAAAGTGTGGTGCAAGGTCTAATGGTGCAAAAGTAGCTCCCCTAAACCCTAAACCCTAAACTGGGGAGGCTTCGAGCCCTAAACCCCTCTAAATCCCTAAACCACGACGCGGAGCCGCAGAACCATGCATCATAAACCCTAAACCCTAACCCTAAACCCTAAACCTATACCTAACCATAAATACTTACCCTTTAAACTAAACCCTAGCCCTACCCCCTAAACCCTAGCCCTATCCCTACACCTAACCCTAACCAAGTAGATCCGGCTCACCGTCGATCGTGTGATAATGGCTCGAGCTGCGGGTGTATGTGCCAAAGGGTCCCAATCTTTGGTTCTCCATGTGTATATGTACTAAACAAACCTAAAAGAATGAAAAGTTACATTGTTGCACCCTGCGCGGAGAAATCTAGGGGGTAGACCCGCCGGGGCACACGTTCCGCTGTTTTGGGGGAGGAGGGGGATAACGACCGCCGGAGCACCGGAACCCCACCAAACCTTGCATGTGGACCTATTCTATGTTTCAAAGTGTGGTGCAAGGTCTAATGGTGCAAAAGTAGCTCCCCTAAACCCTAAACCCTAAACCGGGAGGCTTCGAGCCCTAAACCCCTCTAAATCCCTAAACCACGACGCGGAGCTGCAGTAACCATGCATCATAAACCCTAAACCCTAAACCTAAACCCTAAACCTATACCTAACCATAAATACTTACCCTTTAAACTAAACCCTAGCCCTACCCCCTAAACCCTAGCCCTAACCCTACACCTAACCCTAACCAGTAGATCCGGCTCACCGTCGATCGTGTGATAATGGCTCGAGCTGCGGGTGTATGTGCCAAAGGGTCCCAATCTTTGGTTCTCCATG
Organism: Lolium rigidum; assembly: GCF_022539505.1. Taxonomy (NCBI): domain Eukaryota; kingdom Viridiplantae; phylum Streptophyta; class Magnoliopsida; order Poales; family Poaceae; genus Lolium; species Lolium rigidum. The sequence goes on along the minus strand of NC_061511.1, from coordinate 29,626,123 downwards.
TGTATATGTACTAAAAAAACCTAAAAGAATGAAAAGTTACATTGGTGCACCCTCGCGCGGAGAAATCTAGGGGGTAGACCCGCCGGGGCACACGTTCCGCTGTTTTGGGGGAGGAGGGGAGAACGACCGCCGGAGCACCGGAACCCCACCAAACCATGCATGTGGACCTATTCTATGTTTCAAAGTGTGATGCAAGGTGTAATGGTGCAAAAGTAGCTCCCCTAAACCCTAAACCCTAAACTGGGGAGGCTTTGAGCCCTAAACCCCTCTAAATCCCTAAACCACGACGCCGGAGCTCGCAGAACCATGCATCATAAACCCTAACCCTAACCCTAAACCCTAAACCTATACCTAACCATAAATACTTACCCTTTAACCTAAACCCTAGCCCTAGCCCCTAAACCCTAGCCCTAACCCTACACCTAACCCTAACCGATGAGACCAGGCACACGATCGATCGTGTGATAATGGCTCTAGCTGCGGGTATATGTGCCAAAGGGTCCCAATCTTTGGTTCTCCATGTGTATATGTACTAAACAAACCTAAAAGAATGAAAAGTTACATTGGTGCACCCTGCGCGGAGAAATCTAGGGGGTAGACCCGCCGGGGCACACGTTCCGCTGTTTTGGGGGGAGGAGGGGGATAACGACCGCCGGAGCACCGGAACCCCACCAAACCTTGCATGTGGACCTATTCTATGTTTCAAAGTGTGATGCTAGGTGTAATGGTGCAAAAGTAGCTCCCTTAAACCCTAAACCCTAAACTGGGGAGGCTTCGAGCCCTAAACCCCTCCAAATCCCTAAACCACGACGCTGAGCTGCGGAACCATGCATCATAAACCCTAACCCTAACCCTAAAACCTAAACCTATACCTAACCATAAATACTTACCCTTTAACCTAAACCCTAGCCCTAGCCCCTAAACCCTAGCCCTAACCCTACACCTAACCCTAACCAAGAGATCGAGCACACCGTCGATCGTGTGATAATGGCTCGAGCTGCGGGTGTATGTGCCAAAGGGTCCCAATCTTGGTTCTCCATGTGTATATGTCCTAAACAAACCTAAAAGAATGAAAAAGTACATTGGTGCACCCTCGCGCGGAGAAATCTAGGAGGGTAGACCCGCCGGGGCACACGTTCCGCTGTTTTGGGGGAGGAGGGGGAGAACGACCGCCGGAGCACCGGAACCCCACCAAATCTTGCATGTAGACCTATGATATGTGTCAAAGTGTGGTGCAAGGTCTAATGGTGCAAAAGTAGCTCCCCGGTGTGACCTTCCTCGCATTTGGGCGATAACACTTAGCAGATTTTCCGAAGAGCGTATTAATTGCTCCGAAACCCTGATATATGTGGGGGATGAACATGGAGAGTAATTTTGTATTGCATATTGTCTTAAGTAACACTAATAAATATTCATCAAAAAGTGAAACTAATAAAAAAATAAATATAAGTATGAGATGAAATAAAATAGAAAGGAAAACAAATAAAATGAAGTACAACACACGGCAAAGAATGAGTCGCACGGCAAAGGCTCCTTTGCCGTGCATTTTATCAGGCCTCACGGCAAAGAGAAGCCCACGGCAACGTCCCAGTCCTTTGCCGAGCATAGTTTCTTTGCCGTGCGGCCTTAGTTTGCCTTTGCCGTCATGATTTCTTTGCCGTGCGCGTTTGAGGGACTTTGCCGTGCGAGGGGACGTTGTCGTGCGGCACGCGTGAGGTTGCCGTGCAGCAGATCATTGCCGTGCGCCAACCTGTATCTTTGCCGTGCACATTTTCGTTGCCGTGCGTGCTTCTTGCGTCGCACGGCAAAGAAATCTTTGCCGTGCGGTGGCTCACGGCAATGATTTGCTGCACGGCAGCGCCTGATTTTCCCGTAGTGGACTGAGTAATATCAAATTAGCAATGATGGAAGTTAAGGTTTCGTGATTAATTTAGGACTTACTGTAAGATCTAAGCGCTCCAGTGATGAGTTGGGTGGCTGGTGAGAAGTTCTAAAGAATCGAAAATGGCAATCGCGAGATAATATAAGCACATGTATCTACAATAACAATTGCGAATCTACAGTACCAAATAGCTTATTTGGCATAGGTAATAAAACACATTTTTATTTTATTTTTTTTGGGTCTCTATTACTTTATATAGAGATTTACAATAGTTCATACAATCAATCCGGACTGGTTTCTCGACACAGGGTGGAACCAAACCCAGTAACCCATCCCCCAACTAGAGATGCTTTCATGCACTTCAATACTGCCTGAAGCAACACATGTGTATTGGTTGCATTGGAGTAAAGCATCTCTTGTACGTACTTAAGATAAATGTTATAATCTAATCAAGTCACCATATCTTAAGTCAGGCTAGCCTAAGAGTAAATATCTCCACAAGTCGGACCTTTTTCATTTAGTTCAACCAGAAGCTTGATGACGGGTTGTTGCATGAAGCTGTCATAGTAGAGAAACCCCCCTTTCGTACCGGTTTGAAAGGGCCTTTAGTACCGGTTTTGGAACCGGTACTAAAGATCCGGCACTAAAGGCCTCCATCCTTTAGTACCGGTTCCTTACGAACCGGTACTAAAGGTGCCCGCGGGGCTGGAGATCTTTTTTTTTATTTTTTTTCACAAAAAGGCTATTTCGTTTAATTTTTTTTATCCATTTTTTTTCTAATTATTTTTCACTCCCTTTTTTCATAATTTCTAATATTTCCGTTAGTCTCTAACTACACTTAATCTCTAGTCAATTACTTACCCTTGGTCAAACTTCCCGGTCGGTCACCCATCCTCACACTACTCCAACACTAGCACGCTTAACTTCCGGGTTCCTTTCCATCCCACTTCCAAGTGCTTCGCGCGCATGTTGTTGATAGTAGTATCATATCAATCCTCTTAACATGTTGGTCAATGTGACACTTCTTTATTATTTGTATTGCAAATAATTTCTTTAATAAACAAAAGTAATGATGTAATAATAATGTTAAATAAATAAATAAAATTAACTTTTTAATTTGTATTATTTTTATATATTTTTTAAACTTTTAATCTTTTTTTGCCAAACTTTAAACCTGAAAATTTGAAAATCTTATAATTTGATAAAAGTAATAGTTATTCTGGGAATCAAAAAATCTTATAATTATTAATTTTAATTTTTAAAAAATAAAAAATATATAAAATTCTAAAGTTTTGGGAAAAACCTAAAATCTTCCTGCTTTCATATTTTGATTTGGAATTTTGAGAATCTAAAATTTGGCTAACCGGGTACTATGCTACCGAGCACAGACACCCGGAAGCTAATTCGATTCCTCGATCGAAGGTAAACACACATAGACGCCTCGAAGCTAATTACCAGGAGATTGTAGCTAGCGCTGGGGCGGGGGTCGCCAGTCGCCGGCGGTGTCAGTATCCCGGGTTGCCGCGCCAGCCCCATCTGCGCACAAGCCACGCGACGCGAGCCGCCGCCACGACGGCGAAGCTGGTGACCGCCGCGACCATCCCAGCATTGCCCGGTGGGCACACGGGTGAATTCGGATGTAACTTTTTCCCACGATGATTTTGATATATTATACGTTTTTTTTCGACGTCGTACGCAAAAGTTCTTGCGGTTTTACCATTTTCCAAAACTTTTTTGCAAAAAAAGTGAAAATTCAAATTTGTTAATTTTCCCCAATACTAGGTTGCATAACATACAAGAATCTGAAAACATTTTATTTTTTTGAATTTTCTATCATTTTCATTTGTATTTTACAAAGCAAAAAAAGGCGATCCACGGGGGGGGTGTGTGGAGGTGCGTGGGGAGCAGGAAAAACCTTTAGTACCGGTTCGTGACACGAACCGGTACTGAAGGGTACCTTTAGTACCGGTTCTCGTCACGAACCGGTATTAAAGGTCTGTGCAGTGCAACCGGTACTAATGCACCCTTTAGTACCGGTTCGTAAGGAAACCGGTACTAAAGGGTTGGACGAAAGACCCCTTTTTCTACTAGTGTCACATACAAACTTGTGAGAGAGGCCATGCAAGTCTTCCTCTTTCGAGTAGCTTTACTTGGAGTCTAGCGATATGATTTTTTCCAGCTTATTTGATTGGGGCTTGATGTAGTTTTATTTCATTTATGTACCCAACAAAAAGTTTGTAACATGCATGAATATGCTTTGTGTAAGATTGTGGTAGGTTGTGACCGAGGAATAGAAAATTAGCAATGATGGAAGTTAGGTTTTGTGATTAATTTAGGACCTACTGTAAGATCTAAGATCTCCAATGATGAGTTCAGTGTCCGGTGAGAAGTTCTAAAAAATCGAAAATGGTCATCGCTAGATAATATTAGCACATGTATCTACAGTAACAATTGCGTATCTACAGTAACAATTGCTTATTTGGCTATGATGGATGGAATTGAGAATCATAGAAGACTCACTACTATGGAAAATAATTTCAGGACTATACTCAAGACACATACTTCCAAATTACTTGAAGCTAAAAGGATTTATTGGAAGAACAGAGCTAAAATTAGGTGGATAAATCTTGGAGATGAGAATTCAAAAAAATTCCACACCATTGCTACTCAGAGCTATAGAAATAACTACATCACATCACTCAAAACTGATGACAACTCTTATGTCACCAATCATGGTCATAAAGCGGCCATTATCTGGAACTCATATAAGGAAAGACTTGGGGTCTCAAACCAACCATTCATGTCTTTCAATCTCAATGATATGGTCCATAGACACAACCTTGATCATCTTGACACCCCTTTCACCAATGAGGAGATCATGGCAGTTATAAAGGACATGCCTACTGACAGAGCCCCATGATCAGATGGTTTCAACGGTTTCTTTATGAAAAAATATTGGGACACTATTCAGCAAGATTTCATCAAGCTGGCTCATGATTTTTATCATGGACTTATCAATCTTGACAGTATTAATTCGGCATATATCACATTGATCCCAAAAGTGAATGAACCTGAGAATATGAATGACTTTCGGCCGATCTCCTTGGTTACTCTGCCAATCAAATTTCTCACCAAGCTCTTAGCCAACCGACTGCAAAAAGAGATTATTCCAATGCTTCATCAGAACCAATATGGTTTTATCAAAGGAAAGACACATGACTTTTTGGCGTGGGCATATGCATATCTTCATATATGCCTTTTGTCAAAGAAGCCAATCATAATTCTGAAAGTCGGTTTTGAAAAGGCTTTTGACAAAGTTGAATATAATGCTATCATTGCTATGTGCACCGCTCTTGGATTTGGGCCCAAATTCCTTTCATGGATCAAACACATTCTCTATTCAGCCTCTACCTCAGTCATCGCTCAATGGAGTCCCAGGGAAAAAGATTTTATGTAAACATGGTGTAAGACAAGGTGACCCCCTTTCACCACTATTATTTGTATCCACTGCTGAAATCTTACAATATGCCATCAATGATGCGTGGCAAAGGGGTATTATCAGCCTTACCATCGATAATGATTTTGGACAAAATTTCCATGTTATACAATATGCCGACGATACACTTCTCATCATGCCGGCCTATATAAATCAAGTGGCAAACCTGAAGAATATTCTTAATCAATTAGTGATGCTACAGGGCTGAACGTAAATTACAATAAAACATCTTTGGTGCCTATCAACATCTCAAAGGAAGAGGCACAGACTCTGGCTGCATCTTTGGTTGGAAAGTGGAGAGTCTTCCATTCACATATTTAGGCCTCCCTCTGGGTACCACTAAACCATCTATTGATGATCTAATGCCTCTGGTATCAAGATTGGATAAGAGATTGTCTGGTATCTCTTCTATGCTCTGATATACTGGAAGATTGACCTTACTCAATACCACTCTGAATGCTATCCCTATGTATGCTATGTGTACAATCAAGATTCCGATCACTATTTTTGGACATTTTGAGAAAAGTGGCAGGCAATTTTTATGGGCAAAAATACATGAATATACTCAAGAAAAATGTCTGGCCAGTTGGGATATGATATGCAAGCCAAAGGACCAAGGTGGCCTGAGAGTTCTTAATCTAAGAACTCAAAACAAAGCTCTACTAATGAAGAATCTATATACATTTTATAACCACCATGATATCCCATGGGTGAACGTTATATGGCAAGCTTATTATTACAACAACAGCATCCCTCATTTATGCAACAGGGAAGGGTCTTTCTGGTGGAAAGATTGCCTCAGCATGATAGATGATTTCAGAGGTATGACTTCTTGTACGGTATATAATGGAAAATCAGTTTCTTTGTGGTGTGATAAATGGGATAATGATGTTAAAAAAGAGAGTCAATACCCGCGCCTACTATCATTTGCAAAGCATGACAAAATCACTATGCATGAGGCTATCAACATAGAGGATATATATGATCTCTTTCAGTTACCACTCTCTATTGAAGCTCATCAAGAACTCAGGGATTTGCAATTGGATTTAAATGGCATAGACAGCTCGGATCAATATGATACATTGAATTTCAGCTGGAGTGTAGCATTTTTTTCGACAAAAAAAGTATACAGAGCCCTTATTGGTAACAATGAAGTGGCTAAATCAATTCTTGATCTATGGAAGACATGCAACTTTCCGAGACAAAATATTTTTGCCTGGTTGCTCTTGAACAACAGACTCAACACTAAAGATCTCATGTGCAGAAAGAATTTTTTTGTACAGTATAAAGACTGTGTATTATGTGATACATGCCCAGAGGAAACACTTATGCACCTATTCTTTGAATGCTCCTTCAGTCAAAGTTTTTGGTGGGCTATTGGCATAGAATGGAATACAGATCTTCAGCTAATAAACATGATATATGATGCATGCCAGAGATACAAGCTGGACTTCATCATGGAAATTTTCATCTCTGGATGTTGGACTATCTGAGGAATGGCTATATTTTCAGAGACAGTGCACCCTCTATCACATCATGTATCTTCAATTTTAAATCCTTCTGTAACACCAATCTTCATAGGGCTAGACCTAGTTTGAAGGAAGGCATGACCTCCTGGCTTGATACTTTATGATTAGCTAGGCTAGGATGTTTATTACCACCATCCTCTTGTATATTTTCCGCTCATTATAATATAAAAATCAGACAAACTCTATGTTATCCCGACCCAGCGCTCGAAGGATGTATCTCATCGCCGATCGGGTAAATTTCATCCTCACTTATCTATACGAAGGAATAAGAATTGTTTTTTCGTTCTTGATGTTCTCCAAATCGCCTTTCGCACAGTGGCGACAGGGCAGAGTTGGCGCGAACACCTACCTGGAGTCATGGTAGGGTTACCAAGCGCTGCCGTCGTCCACCACTACCAGCCATACGTGAAGTCGGTTCATCCAGCGAGCACCTATTTTTAGGTGTGGCCACAGCCTAGCACCACGACCACGCCTCCACGGCGACGCCGCTTGCTCGCATCACCACATGCCGCCAACGAAGTACCGCACCACAAAGTCCTGTGATACCCAATTCGCCGCCCAGGAACTATACCATCGGACAAGCCTAGGTCATATGTTTTCTCTCTGCTCTCCCCTTTTGATCTCACAATGAACCAAGACGTCACCGACAGCCATATAGTCCTGAGCAAGCATTATGAGCGGCTGCCCAGCAATCGTTTCCACCAGGAGCGGAGTCACTGCACCGAGCACAAACAGGAAGGTCATGCTCTCGCCTCTGACGTCCCTGACCTTCCTCCCTGCTGTCGTTGGCCGCTGTGGAGCGTTGAGAACACCAGTCCGCAAGCACTGGACTCTGGCAAATTCACCTCTAACGGTTTGCTGCTGTTAAACATATGGACTTCTCCACCAATTTATGGAACAATCTATCTCTGTATCTAGCTACATGTAAGATTTTTTAGGAAGAACTCCATGTCCCTGGATACTGAGATCATGAAACGACATGAAGAAAATATTGTATAGTGAAGATGCATTACTTTCTGGTAAGATCATACTACTTGTGGGGTTGATTTTTTTTATACCAAATAGACATTGTGATCCAGGCGGAATCATGGTATATAAGTGATTCATTATAGCTTCATTCATTTCATCACTGCATAATGTTTTACAATACTTACTAATTATTGCTTGGATTGAGCTATTGGTTCTTCTATGTAACATGAAGTGTGGCTCATACAGTAACTGGGTGCACGATATCATTTGGTATCATTAGGTTTCAATGTGTTTGCTCAAACTGAAACACAATATTTCTCAAAGAAACTTGGTAAAACAGGATAGCACGAATTTGAAAGCAGGATATCAATGGTACAAACATGCACGCGTGCACGTCACAGACACATTTCTCCAATAACTACCTAATGAAGGTCTTCTGTGGGCTGTAGCTAACTTGGTGTTATCATGATTCAAGAGGTCTACTCTGCACGGTTTGCATGGTAACATAAAAATGCAGTTACGTGTATCATGCACCTGGAGCTCTCATTCACCTCCTGTTTGGTTATTTTTGAAGAAATAATATATGTTATTTGACATGTGGCATATTTCATGGGGCTTTAATCAAGATTTATATTGATGATATTTTTGCTCGATCGTTTATTTTGTGTAGCTTTGTTTCTCCAGCAATTAAGCTTTTACTGTAGCTACTTGCTTGATTTGCAGCTACATCATCTTTTATTTCCCTAAATGGGATTTTTATAACGGGAATACAAGGTTCGGGAGCTACATCATCTTGGTTGGTGATTTTCTTAACATATCGTTTGGTTCTTAAATTGTACCTGTGTTGCCACTCTCCTAGGCAGAAGGAAGCCACCACCACCAAAACCGGATCATATCCTGGGCGTCCTTTGTGACTCAGAGATAGCCAAGAGGAAACCCTGCAACCGCCGAAGGTTGACAGCGCCGCCGCCCGCCGAGGCCCAAAGGTCTCGGGGCCAACGACCACCACGAACGTCGTCGATGCGTGATCTCCCCAGTCACCACCATCTCGGATCGGTGCCGCTTGAAAGGAGTGGAGGGACGCCGCCGCACCCCGATCGCTAGGCTAAGGAAGGCCACCGTCGCCGCCGCGCCGCAGGGGCTTTGCCCAGCGACTCTCCGGGCGACGGCGGCGGAGAGGAGACCGCGCAAATGAGGGCTAGGGGAGGGAGGAAGGGGCGCGCCGGCGCGGCGCGCCGGCCGCCGCACCGACACGAGGGAGGGCTACGCCTATATAAAGCGGAAAAAATAAGATTGCCATTCTAGAAGCCAACCTTCATTGTCTATATTGGCATTAATAAGAATAGGTTCCGATCCATGTTTTGAGAGAATTATTCTGAGCACAACATGATCTCTTGAGATCTTACAGTTCTATAAAGATGCCTGATTGCAGGGGAAGCATGTGTTGGTTTTGCTCAGCGTAGCTCATATGGGAAGCCTATGTTGGTTTTGCTCAGCGTAGCGGAACAGTTGCCAAACCAAAGTTAGATCTTATCTATACTTTTTATAAAACAAAACTCCACTAAGTGCAATTAATATTTTTCTATCTCAACATGCAACCTATTCACATCACCTACTTTCTTAGCCAATCATTTGTCCACCTCATTCCGCTAATAGTAGTCCTTATTTATTATCTATATCTACATGCAAGATATTTAGATTATCTATTTTTAACCATTAAACTAGCAATGTCGTTCTTTATTTGCCGCTCGTACTATATCATTACATAGTTAAGTCATGTGCAACTAAATATTGCATATTCTATAAACCAAGTTTATGTCTTTTATTAGATTTCCTTAAGAGATATCCGCTGCAACACGCGGGGTATCGTTCTAGTATCTTCTAGAAGAAAACTCCAACTCACACTAAGCCATGTCATTTTCTTTCTTTTTTGTATTAAGTGATCATGCTTAGTATGTCAAAAGGAAGTGAGTAGTTCTTTGTTAATAAGAGATAATTGGATGGGTCCTCTCTTTGTATGCATTGGAGCTTTTATTTAAATACATTTTGAACTAACATAAATTTTAATATGTTTGGGATATCATTTAGCCATCCTTGAATTTCCATATGAACTACTTACACTTGCGCAAGACAAAAAAAAGTAGTGGCCGTGGCAACGCACGGGCATCCAACTAGCAGTCAGTTTAGGATCAAGACTATCACAATATTTTGGATTTTAATATATCAGGATGAAAAGAGTTATTGGTGTAATCGTGAACAATAGCATCATTATCTTGACCACAAGTATTAGCATCATTACCCTCAATGTCAACATTAGCATGACTACCTTCATCATCAGTATTAGCATCACCGTGTTCATCGCCACTATATATAGGCATCATCACCTTCATCAAATTCTGCGGTATGGGCCTCAACCTCTACGGCATTATCACCACGACCGTATCAACATTAGCATTTGGAGTTTGATTTTCAGAGTTAATTTGAGACTTTCATCATAAATCTATCTAGACCACCCCCATTTGAAACCGAGCCACTGAATCTAATCTATGTCTTTTCTTCTTCTTTTCAGCATTAGATAGACACTTTGTTCTTCTTATGATTTACCCCGTTTCACAAATTAACAAAATAATTTACATGGCTAATTTACTAGGTAGGTCCATGAGTTGCAGGCAGCAGGCTTGCAGCGATGAGCGATCTTACCTTGCTTCCTTGAGATTTGAGACCTCAGGGGAGTCGGGAGATGGTGTCTGGTGAACCTGATCGGATCGGCAGTAGGCAAGCTCGAACGGCGAAGGGGAGTGGGGAGCCACTGGCAAGGACCTACAACATCGGCAAGGAATCAGACACGCCGGCGCGAGTGAGTGACGTGAACTAGGCTTCGTGGAGGGAAACGGGAAAATATCAGGAGACACATCTATTAAGAATTGATCGTGGCCTGTTGGGTTTGGACCGCACGAGAAAACGCTAAATAAAACAAGCACTGGGTTGCAGGAATTTGGGGTCCCGGTTCGATCTATCACTTCGATCATGCCCATCGAAGGGCATGCGCAAATCATCTAAACATCGTCATTCTAGGTCTGATTAACTATGCTAGAATGGATATCCAAAAGAACAACTCCCAGAAATCGGCACCGAAAACTCTACACCTCTCAAATCTAAGGCACACTATCTCATGTGAGGAGACCCTGCCATGCTACGGTACCCGATTCATGGACGAAGAGTGCCTGATCCAGAGCATGATAAAGCAGCTTCGTGTCTGCAAACGGTACGTATTGAACTAGCGCGGGGTACAGCGAGGGATGCATGCATCTTTGATGGTGCCCTTGGGACCGAGGCACATAATTCGGGCACTGCAATCTTGTGACTTATCGAGACAATCCGAAGCAAGCTCTCTTGCATTCCGGAAACAATGCCACAAGGTTCGGCCATGGAACACATATCACAAAATTCTCATTTCCCAGTACTAGAACCTTCTGTGAAGCAATTGGAAAGTCAACTTGCTAGAAACAATGATGTGGATGAACCATTATGTGATACTTCCTCCATCTCATAATATAAGATGATATTAAAATCAATAAGAGGAAGAGAAAAGAAATGATGATCTTGCTTCACGAGCACACTATATTATACTTCCTCCATCCCATGAAAGTCGTGTGAGATTTGTCAAAATTTGAATGTATGGATTTTTCGTTTTACAACAAGTGGTCGAGAATCAGGTTACACATCCGCCACTGACACTGAGTCCAGAAACAACCAACTAAGCTAGTAAGAAAAAGCTACTACACTAGAAAAATCCTCTAGGATTGCTCGACCATACCAACGTGGCTGAATTGTTTCCATCGAACAGGCGAACCATACACGGAAGCCATCCATCCCCGGGACCCCAAAACAGGGTCACCAATACTGTGATCACACACTACACCGCTAGCAGTGTCCAGTATTCTAGCAGATCGCTGAACGTACCTTTGCCTCCATGGAGAACATCAAAGGTGTTCCATGGTTTCCAAAGGTCGCTTTGGATTCTTGTTTTTACATGCTAGCCGCTACATTTGGCTTTGGAGCTCAATGATCCTGCTCTAATGTGGTAATTTGCACAAGCATGCACATCATATGGGAAAGTGCAGCACATAACTCAAGGAGAAACACAGAGTGCATGACCTGAGTCTCCCTAGCCGTAATCAAACTCAGCGAAAGGCGGAAAGGCGGTGAGCCATGCCAACAGGGTCATGCAAACTAGATATTTCAATGACGCAGTGTCGTGTCCAAGTTCCTCGTCACAGATCCTGATGCATCCTATCCCTAGGTAGTTTCTTCTTAAGCACACGGTGTGGCATATGTGATCGGGACGCAACTTAGCTCTACCTCCTAGCTTTCGCTATGGCGGGCACTTGATGTTCGTGAATAGTTAATAGTAGGTGATCCGCTTCTTCTCTTATTTAGTAGGGGAAAAAGTAAAGCCCTTGGAGGGGTACCGTTCGGTGCAACTACAGTAATGTTTGTTCGGATCAATGCTTTGATCTGTCTCTTCAGTAATGTCTTAAGGAGCACATGTGCGTTAATTGTGCAGTAGTGGGTACTCCCATGTGTTCACAAATATAAGATGGGTTTAGACATTTCAAAGTAAAACAAGATACACGTCATAATGAGCGAATCTACACATTAAAAATAGACTAGATACATTACCAAAATAGATGAATATATAAAAAGCTAAAAAATATATATTAGTAAACGAAAGAAGTCTAAGGCGTAAACTTAATTGGTTACTTACCCGCGTGGTGACCCTTTCCTAACCGCAGGTGATGAATAGCGGCGGCAGAGCTCGTGCGGAGACGGCAACGACCTACAGGTGGTGGATAGTGATGGGGAAGGCTAGGGCATCCTATCCTCTCTTCCATGGTAACCATAAGCATAGCCAATCCCGTTCACATGAGCGACGACGTACAGGGGCCGTCTCCAGGAATTTAGGGCCCCAGTGCGAAATGCAGATGGAGCCCTAATTCTTACAAAAAAAATCATATTGCTAATATACTAATGCATACTTTCACTTAGTTATAATTCAATTATGTATTAGTATTACTTAGTATATTATCTAGAAATATATCAAATTGAATTTCTTAAGACATACCACTATGAATTCAGACTCACTTCATCTATCAATTCATCTTTTGGAGTCTTAGTTGGCAAAAAAAAAAAGTGTATGTGTTTCGTGTACTCGCGATGAATCTGCATTTCGGGTCTTTGATGGGAAAAAAAAGAAAAAGAATGTATGTACTACGTATGTACTACTTGTGCTAATGTTCAGAGTAATCTAGAGACATCTACATTATATATTTTTAACGCAGCCAACGGGGAAACGAAACAACCCATCCAAACCAACGGGCAAGCAATGGTGCATAAAACGACAACATCACACAAGAAACCAAGAATGGATCAAGAGACGCACAGTGACTTTGAGAGAGCGGCAGCCTCCCGTAACAGCCATGTCCCCTCCACCACTCTATCCCATTCCTGTGGCTAGACCACCTTTCCGCCATGGACGAAGAGCCGCCGCGGACTGGGGAAGATCTTTCCGCCCTTGGCGGCATGGCTCGTGCTTAGATCATCAATCGATCTGACTGAATTGGGGCCAAACTCACGCACAGTTACACATCGAGAGATGTAGCATGTGCTACGGGAGATGAGGCCATGATCTATCGACCGTGGGCCTTACATTTGGGGGCCCCAAACTTTTGGAGGCCCAGTGCTAGCGCACAGCTCGCACGTGCTCCTCGACGGGCCTTCACGTAGGTGAAGCCCTTGCCGCTGGGCCCTTCCCTACCGATGATGTGGGGCGCCATGTCATCGTGGGACATGGCCGCGATCCGACCAGCTCACGCTCTATGACGGAGATGGTGAGCGGCTTCCACAGATTCCTGATCCAGGGCTACTCCCTCAACAAGAGGATGTACGTCGGGAAGCATATCGCAAGCGAGACCTTCAGCGTGGGGGGATACCAGTGAGCGAGATCTTTGGTTGTTGTTAGCTATATATATTTGCTTTGTCCATGGATTTAGAAACAAAAGAGAACATGGTGATTTTTTTGAACTTATTCTTAAAGGACACGGCTATTTACTTTTTCGACAAAGAGGAGGGCTGTTTACTGATCAAGTTCAATGTTCGTCAAGGAACTTTAATCTCTGAAAGTGCTATAATTGCCTATGTGAATAGATAACAGCGGAACGATTTTGTGGTGTGGGTTTTCAACTGCTGCGTTAGTAGTGATGTGGCGGACAGGAGTAGACTAATCACGGTGGCGGAAAAAAAACGCTCCGCTCCTGCGCGTCGCCCGCTCCCTCCTCCTCCGCCGCCGCCGGCGAGAGCCGCCGGGCAAAGCCCGCGCGGTGCTGGCAGCGGCGGGACATTCCTTACCCGCTCGCAGGGGCCCTGCGTGAGGCAGGCGCGGTCGGCGGCGGTGCACCTAGGGGCTTGTGGAGCTCGGTCCGGCGGCGACAGCGAGGCTTGGCGGCGGCTGTTCTCGGCGGAGGTGCGGGCTGGCGCAGTGTATGGCGGAGGCCGACGGCGGAGGAGGCTGCTGGCGGCGGTGGCCCGGGTTTGGGCCAGGCGGCCCCCGATCTGGGCCAGGCTTGCCGCGTCCAGGGCCAGGAGGGCCATGGAGGTAGCCAGCGCCGGCGGGGCTCCTCCCAGGTTGCACCGCCGTTGGTGCCAGACCTGGGCCAGGTGGGCCCAGATCCGGCGGTCCTCGGCAGTACGGCTGCGCGGTCCATCTTCTGTCCGAGAGGGCCGAGGTGAGGCTCTTGCTCGAGTGGCGAGTTCTTTGATGCCGACAAAGTGTTCGGCTTGACCGGCGGCATGGCAGCGTCGACAACGGCGCGGCTTTGTCCCCGGGCGTCGTGGCAGGGGTGCTTCTTGCCGGCGGGGCGTGGTCTCGGCCAAGGCCGTTTGCGAGGAGTGAGGTTGCGGCGACGCCGCTCATGGTGTCTGGTTAGCACGTGGCAGGTCGATGGTGGCAAGGGTTGGTCCGGCCCGGTGCTGCAGGTGGATGGCGACGGCGACCTAGGCGTAGCAGTGTGGTGGCACGGCTAATGGGGCGTGATCGAGGCCTGCAGGCGGCCGGGCTTGATTTAGGCCACATTGACTACTGCGTCCGGACGGCGGGCACCTCAGGTGTCGGAGGGTGGTTCCTCTCCCTTGGGCTGCCGTGTGCTTTGATGGCTGCTGTCAATGGTGCCTTCCTACCCTGCCCAATTCGAGTTGCGGCGTGCTGGTTAACCCATGGGCTCGAGTTTGTGGGGATGCCGGGGCGGCGGCCCTGGAAGGTGGATAGCGCGGTTGGCTCTTCGGCGGGCAACGCGGCGGTGGTGGTGGTCTCTCTCTTCGGTCATGAGGATGGCGTGGAGCGGACGGTGGGGGATCCTGGTGTTGGCGGCGTTTCGGCCTCGGCAACCCCCAGATCGTGTTTGGGATGCCCAACTTAGGGACAGCGGGTGGCTGAGTTGTCGGGCGTGGTGTGTGGATGCTTCCGGGCGAAAGCTCAGTGCCTCGGCGCCAACGACGGTGGTGCCTGGGGGTATCGCAACCCTCTTGGGGGCGTCGTTCTGGGTATCCGCCCCACGGTACGGCTCCGGGTGAAAGCCCTTAACCTCATGGTCTCGGCGGCGGCGCAATGCGTCGTTTTCCCTCTTGGGGGCGTCGTTGTGGAGCCCCGTTTTGACTCGGTCTCGCGTCAATGTCCTCGTGGCAACTTTGGGGTCAATGTCCTCGTGGCAACTTTGGGGTCTCTGTGTTCTTTTTTGATTTTGTTTGATCTGCTTTGTAAGAGGTTCTCCTCTCCACCTTGTATCGGTTTGGCCGTTGCGGCTTTATTTATAAAGCGGGGCGAAAGCTTATTTCAAGGAGTAGTGATGTGGCATAAAAACATTTCTATGTGGTCTCATTAGAAATTTGATACAATATGTTCCCACGTCTCACATATACAGTACATTTTTATATAGAAGGCTGTAGCCCTGCGTTAAATTAATAACGCCTTAACGGCAAGTACAAGATGCTGAAAGATCAGCTTACAGGCTCCAAAACAACAAGCAGACAGAGGATAAACAAGAAAACAACAACTTGGGCTTCGAGGCCATCGACCATTAGAAAGATCTGATGTAGTAGACAACATCGGGAAGACAAGCACGCCACCGGAGGAACCCGCCATCGCCAACTTCCAAATCAACATTGTCTATGAGACATCCGTTTCCACCTCCGAAGAAGGCCCCTGCCTTCTCGCCCTCGCTCAAAGGGTGCCGTACCGTCGGGAGGCAGAGCAGCTCACCCGAGAGTGCGGATGCACAACCAAGAACAAAATGTCAAGGAAGCGAACCGCAAGCACGGACACCTCTGCACGCGAGCTTCCCCCGACCGTCGTCATCCACCACGAAACCAATCAACCGAAAGACGCAAGCTTTAGGACCATGTCACCACTGAAGACACTGCAAGAAGATGGCAGTCGCACCGCCGTGAAGGCCAGACCTTAATCCGACTGAGCACGCCACCGCAACTCCTCCGAGAAACGCTGCCACAGGCAGACAATACCACACACATCACAAACCCCCTTCCGCAGACCCAAAGATGGCGCCTAAAGGGGGAAAGCGACACCGCCGCCCAATCCGTGCATTTGGGGTTTTCACCCGGGTACAAGGAAGTAGGGGAAACTGGTGTACCTCGACATTGCCCCCAAGGAGGAGAACGGCGTCAAAGACGTCGCCAATGTCAGGCCGCTACCGCCGGCGAGGGATTTCTCCCGGACAGAGCCCTAGCCCCATCACCCCGAGACGGCTCTAGATCTGTCAAAGCCAGAGGGGGTGGGATCTGCGCGGTGTGGAGACGTCGTCTTCAGTTCGATGGAGGTTAACGGGGTGGCCTCCACACAGCAGCAGCCACCGTCCACCGTCCACCGTCCCCTCGCCGCCCGCGCCACCTGAGAGGGCGGCCAAGAGCACCGGCAACCGTCTCCTGCCGCCAGGAACCATGCCGCCCACACCAGACGGGGCCGCTGCCCTAGACGCCAAAGCCCTCCGCTAGAGAGACAGAGCCGCGACAGCCTCGCCGCCGCCATCCTTGGCACCGCGCCGGCTTTACGGCGGTCTCCTCTGGCGGCGGCAAGGGAGGGGAGGGAGGGGAAGGAGGTACTAGGCAGCTAGGGTTTGGGGGTCCTCGGTGTCGCCCCGGGAGGGAGCGACACGGGAGGAAGGGGTGGGGATCATCATATACAGTACATGAGGACGTTTTGTTTTTTTATGGACGCCTGAAGAGCTATATGCGCCACTTTTCGACTACACATATTTTCGCGGGAGAATCTTGAATTTTCAGAGAGATTCTTTTGTTCAGAAACGATAGAAGCGAACTAGCGCAAAAGCAAGCTCCGGCATCACCTTTTTTTTTCTCCCAGCCTCTAATACATAAGAGGAGCGAGACGCGATCGACTGCGCTGATCGATGACAAATCAGAAACCCCACAACTACAAAAACATGAGCTAGCTGGTTTTATTCATGGCATGGGACGTACGAACCTTTCACAAAAAACATGCAGTGAGTAAATAACATCCATTGAGTACATCAAGCAAGGCGGGGTATCTTATCCAAGCAGAGAGCAAACCAACTAAGAGAAGCTCGAATTCATGAAAACAAACAAGCTAGCCTGAACTGTGAACTAGTAAGACTATGCAACCAGGACGAAGACGGCGTAGATGATGCCGGGGATGTAGCCGAGCAGGGTGAGCAGCAGGCAGATCCAGAACTCCACCTGCAGGCATCAACCGACCACCAAATCAATCTATCATACATACGCACAATGAAATCGCTGGGATGGTTTAGTAGCTAACGCCGATGCCGAAGCGGAGGAAGACGCCGAGCGGTGGCAGCAGGATGGCCAGCAGGATCTCCAGAAACGTCTCCGAACCCATGCTAGCAGCTGGTCTCTGTCGATCACAGCTCAAATTCTTCTCCTGATTCTCTTACGGCCACCGGTGCTACGCGAGAGTGTGTTCGGAGAGAAGGCGATCAAGTGGCGAGTGAAGCCATGGATAGAGCCTAGCACAGCTCAGGTAGGACACGGACTGGGTGGAGGGAGACGTACGTGGCAGGAGCGTAGCTCCTGTGGCGCGACACTTGGGCTATGTTCGGTGGACACATGGCAACCTGGCTCTCTATGCGCCGAGCAAGCTTGGTTGACTCTGGCGTAGGTAGAATCTTCTCCTTTCCAGTTTTTCTGAAAGTCAAATTTCTAAATTTTGATCAATTATTACATTCAAAAGTGACTTTTCGAATTCAGGCAATGTATTTAACTATTACGTCAAAAAAATACTTGGATAGTTTATAAGAAAAAAAAACTGAAAACTATATAATTAACACATAACACACCCTACATGAGTCGACGACAAAGTCACCCTAGCGACCAAAGCCGTTACCAAAACACCTCAATGCATCACAGCGGATGCGAACATCTGGAGTTGTCGCTCTGACATTCACGTCAACGATCAAGTCAACCTAGCAACCAAACCGACACTCTAACACCTCGATGCAACACAGCACTACCATTCACGTCGTCCCAAAGGCCACGAACCCCCTAGCCGAAGATGAGAGATATAATACCGACGAGATGACAAACAACTATGCATGGCCTCCATTAACAGCCGCATCCGGCCACACTGTGGAAGATAAGGAAGCTGCCAAACACTAGTCGGCCGCCATTACCCTATCGTGCACCCTGCACAGTCCAGCCGAACGTAACCAAGACATAAGCTGGGGTGCTGTTCCTCATCTAGATATGGAGAGCCCAAAGCTCCACAGACACTACACCAAGCTCCACCGTAAAGGCCGGTGCGCGGTGTCTCCAATCTGCGACCTTTACCATCTTCCTGGCTCCCACAACAATAGCCTCCGTAGAGCGCCTTTCTGCAACACCGTTCATTCATTCAAAAATGATATAAGTACAACACTACATTAGTCGGATCACAATGCCTAATATTCTGAAAACAAGGCTTATTTGTAGTTCTGCATATAGTTCAAAAAAGAGTAGAAGTACCAACCATTAAGATCTTTTATGTGTCTACCGAGGATGCCACAAACCAGACTAGATATTTTTTCGATAAATGGAATATATTAACATCAAAAGATACCAATTACACCTAGCATCTGCAACAACGTAACACCTAACGGCAGTACGATTGCACACAACCAGAAAAGAGAAAAGAAAACTAAGAAACAAAAGTCCCGCTACAGCATTCCAGACACTGGCAACATCAATACATCCACCACCAAGACAACACATGAAAATACAGACTCTCCAAAAGCGACGCTTTCAAGAAGGGAACAGTGCACCAGCCGCCATCCGTCGCCCGACCAAAGATCTTAGGTTTTCACCCCGGAGATAGTCCCCGCTCTCAAAACAATGCCTCCAACAAGGTCATTGTCACGCACAACCAGTTAAGGCTAGACCTTGGGTTTTCACCCTGAAAGGTAGGACTCTGAACTTCACATGTGCTGCCGCCCCCACTTTTATACCACTACCGCGGAGCCCGGAACACCAGGCAAGTCCCTTAACATCGCGAAGACTTGAACCTCCCATAGCAGTCCTCCAATCCGGCATTCATGATATTTCCTTCTTCTGACTTCACCATGGACCAAAAAGTCACTTGATGTCAACACGGAATAGAGCCGCGCCGCTCCCTCCAGAACCAAACGGTCGGAATAAAAGCATGGGTGCGCATGACCGAATACCACCTGATCCAGCAAACTCCAGACAAAAGATGCACTGTTCCATTCGCCGGTGGAGCTTTCTGAAACTTATCACTCCAGCCAGATCAAGATAGACTGGCCTTCGGCAGGTCCTCATGTTCGCATGAGAGAAACCCGAGGACCACCACCATCAAAGCTAGACCAACAGCCGCCACGCCGCCAGTCACTCCTTCCGGATCACCCGAGAAGAAAAAGGCGGCGCGGAGCATCGACGATGGCTTGGCCGAAGCCATGGATCCTACGTCGATTGGGTCCAAGAAGACCCAAATCATGCGTAGATCGCCGCCACCGCCGAACCGCCGTAGGGGGCGAAGGCCACCACGCTCCACCCACTCCTCCATGGCGGCCGACGAAGTGCATCAGGCCACGGCGAAAGCAGCCGTGCCGCCCCGCTTCCTCAGCCCGCGCCTCATCGCCTCCCATGATGCGCCGCCATGGAAGCCCTCTCCACCCCATCGTCCTTCGACGGGAGGGGCGCCGCCACCGGGGATGGCAGCACCGCGGCCTGAGGGGCGGGGGAGGAGAGTCCGCTGGGTGCTGGAGGCTGGGGGCCTCCGCCACCGCCCGGGAGGGGGCGGCAGGGGAGGGTAGGGTTTCGGGGGCTAGATATAGATCACCAAAAGAACTAGATGTTGAATTTACCTAAGAGATACACATGGTACATTATATACTTAGCCAATGAACATGAAAAGAACAAATGTTCCGGACTCACAAAGCTTTGTCTTTTCAGCCTCTCTCCTTAAATTATGTCTTTTTAACATTCAGTTTTTACTCACTAACCAGCAGAGAACTTTGATTCTCAATGAAATTTTTAGAAAGCACAAAAACTTGTAGATGTCGGTACTATTTAGTAGTAAAATTACCAGATTTGACCAATAACCACTTAACTCGTATCACTTAAAGAAACATTGGAACATATAACTCTTTTATGTTTTTTTCCCCGCATAAGGAAAGTATCTTTTCTAAGAAACCCATCATAAAATATATTTTCATATCATGTGTATTTGGTATTGTAGATGTCGCTATTATTTAGTACACACTCGCTTTCGACCAGGTTGATTGCTAATTCTCAGGCACCAAAGATTCTAAATCTTGGTAGACTCCTTAGCTATTGAATTTGCCTCATGATTCATACTTATAGTCCAAGTGGGTTGCTGTCCCTAGGTACAAATGGATTGCAACCAAGATTTCCATATTTACACTTAGGTTGTAACCGGAAAAAAAAAATATACAGACCATTGGATTAGCTTTGCGATTCATGTTGGCATATGAGTGCACTTAAGTTATAACTAGGTTGTAACCAAGACATGGACGACTGGCTGAGATTTAGTTGGACCAAAGTCCACTAAGATCTAAGACGTACGTGACCTATCAATAACTAGCCCTTAATTTCTTTGGAAAACAGATTAGCTCTCGTCTCATATCAATTTACAGAAAACTCCATTCATGTGCTATTGTTTTGATCTCCTACATGTATGCCTCCTGCTGCTTGAATATGACGCGGTACAGAATCCTTATCTGAAGCTACGAAAGCATTGCTTTTCCTCTGTACTTTCTGCTGCATGCGCTTTGTTCAGTCAACACCGCGTCAGTAGCACGCACGCGGACGCAGATGCTTTGCTTGCTGGAGTATATCCCGACGCACGATGAAGAAGCATCGCATCCTGCACGTAGTACTTGCGCCAAAAGAGAAGAATCTCGATGGCGATAACTGTACTACTTAATAAAAGAGTAACAAACGAAACCCTAAACCATTGTACGCCTTGAACTAAATCGCGACGTGCTGCTGATTCTCGCCGACCATCTCGACAACACGCACCCTACCCGTTGCCCTGCACTCCAGGTCGAATCTGTCTCTGACCTCCCCCACCGTCTGCTAATTTCGCCGTATGTCTACTCACCGTAACCTTGGACGGTGCGGGTCCTTGGAATTAAGCGATGAGCATGGCGGTGCCGTCGCGTGCGTTGCTTCTTTCTTTAGCCCATCGGCACGTAGGTCAACTCTGTCACTGTATCTGTATGTACCATCCACCTCTTTTGTCAACAATGTTACGGTATACGTCTCACAGAGTATTACAACTACTTTGCATCTTACTTTCTTTTGAAAAAAGAATTATTAATACACATATACCAATGACAGCTTGCCTCTGTACCAATAAAAAAAATGTAAACAAAATCTGCCACATAATCAGTCATCCGTAGCAGAAGTACTCTAAGAGCATCTCTAACAGAGCCCGCAAACGGACGAACTAAAAAATACAAGTTCAGTCTCCTAAAAAACATTTTTCGAGTGAATTAGGAGGTGACGCTGACCTACACCCGTATTCGAAACCGAAAAAACGAAATTCAAATATTGTGGTAGAATTGATTATCGCAAACAAGTTCATAAAACTAAAATTGCAACTGCATAGTTGCATGATCGACATTGCGATCGCAAAATACATTGTACATATAGATTGGCCTCCACCGCGTGACCTAACTTAACTAATTTTCAGACCTACCAGGACCTCTACGCGCGGCGGAGGACGGTCGGCGGCCTACTCGGAGTCGAGGTCGACGACCTCCTTCTTCACGCGGCGGACGACGGCCTCCTTCTACGCCGCCTCGTACGCGCGCACCTGACGGACGACGTCTGCCTCCTCGCGGCGGAAGCGTGCGTGCGCGCGCCTCGGCCTCCAAAATGACGGCGACCTGTTGGATCGCCGTCGCCTCCTCCTCCTTGTTGAGGGCCTATAATCCGCGGAGTTGAAGCCGGTGCGCGCCGCCTCCTCCTCCTCCTCCTCCTCCTCCTCCTCCTCCTCCTCCTCCTCCTCCTCCTCGTCGATGCTGTCGTAAACGGGTGGCGCAAGGGCACGGCCCGACGCGCCGGAGGAGGAGCCCTCGCCGCTATTGGCGTAGCCGGTGAACTTCCCCGGCGGCGCCAGACCCTAGTTTGTTCACCCGCGCGCTTCGCTTCCACGCGCCCTCCGAGTGGTTCCATTTCCGCCGCTCGGACTCCGAGCGGAAGACGGGGGGCGAGCTGCCGTCACGCCGCAAAGGCTTTGCCGGGTGAGGTGACAGGGAGAGAAGAGGAGGCACAAGGGAGGCTCGAAGCAGGCGATGAGCGGACACTCCGGTGCGGCCACCCCAACGAAGGTTTAGAATCGCTCGCTAACCAAAAAAAATTGAATACTTTCTCTGTTTAAAAAAAGATGGTCACTTTTTCTTGATATAGATGTACCTATAACTAAAATATATTTACATACCGCTGTATCTAGATAAAGTTAAGCAGTCCTTTTTTAGAGAGAGTGGGAGTAGTGAAGTTTATATGAACCTCAAATTTGTTTCAACAGTGGCGTATATAGCAATGTCGCCGTACGACGAAAGCCAGTGAGTCAGCCATCCATCTCGTTCTGCTTTGTGGCGTCGACATGGTACACTTAACGAAATGGATAGGTGCATGCTCCGTGCGGTACTAGTTGTCCACACGTGTGGCCTCTAGGATAAACCCCACCTGGCGTTCTACTCTCCCAAGTCAAACCGTGATTATCCATGCTACCGCTTGGGTCGGCAGACGTGGCACGACAGGCACTGCGACACGTAGCGGGCGAGGATGAGGTAGGCGGGTCGCCGTGTCGCTAGCAAGGCATGCGCATCCATTGGTGGTCCATGTCGGCACGTAGTACGGCTAACGGCTAGCTAGCTCATGGTTGGTTACCCAGCAACTGCACAACTGCTGAGTGGTAGCGACGCGCGGCCAAGCAAAATTAACCTAGTCACGGCAATTTACGGCTAGCACTTATAGCATCTCCAGTCGTGTCCTCAAAGCGTCTCCCAAAGCTATTTGGAGCGCGTCGGACAAAAAATCGTTTCAACCGCGTTCCTTAAACCCGTATTTTGTTCGGCGCGCCCCGAATCCGTCCCCGTCCCACAGGGGGCGCGTCGGGGACGCCGGACACAACGAAAAGCGAGGTGAAGTGACGCGAGACCGACGCGTCAGCGGCACAATAAATTTTAACCTAACCGTCGCCTACCTCGCGATGGAAGTTATTGGCGCGCAGCGACGGTGCAGTTCCCGCAGAGGCGCAGTGACGCGTCTCGTCGCGCCTAGCTCTGCGTGCCGGCGTTAATGCGCGCCACCGCTCCCCCGCCTCCCTCCGGCCTATAAAAAGGGCCGCCTCTCACCGTCCCTCTCACACACAAACCCTAGCGCCTCTCTCCCCAACCCTAGCCGCCACCATCTCAACAAGAGTCGAAGCCATGGCTGGGAGAGGCGGAGGCCGAGCTCGCGGTCGTGGTCGTCGTCATGGTCGTGGCCGCGGCAGAGCTGCACGCTCACCGTCGCCTACCACGCCGTCGTCTTCATCGTCGGAGATGGATATGGAGCTGGGCGTGCTGTTCGAGTTCGTCCTCATCCTGAAGGGCGACCCACACGACATCCAGAGGCTGCCGGACTCCTTCGTCGAGTAAGTCGCCGGCGACGACCGCCTGGGCACGATGCATCTACGGGAGGCTTCGTGCGGCTACTACCGGTGGATCGTCGATGTGATCTACGACGCGCGCGGCAAGATGTACCTCCACATCGGGAGAAGTTCGCGCGCCACCACAGCCTCGAAGCCGGCTTCATCCTCCTGTTCTCCTACTTTGGCGACAGGGACATGAGGGTGAAGGTCTTCGACGAGACGCGCTGCCGTCGGGACTACCACGGCGACATCACCGACGAGGAAGACGACTGATGATGAAGAGTGTTGTATCTTCGCAGCGAATATGTGCACGGAAGTTTCTGGATGTTCGTCTCATCGGTAGAACCAACAAGGGCACCATCTCCCACTGGATTTTCCAGTTTTGGTAATTGGGTGTGCCCTCGAGTGGTCTTTCTTAGCAGCGAACACAGGAAACCTTCGATGCACGGCCTAGTTAGGTTTAGTTTTTTTTTGCAAAATTTTATATTTGTGTCCACCATGGTTCAAACTATGTATTAGTTTGTGGAAAACCATGTTCTAAATTGGGTCTTCCTGTAAACCTGTTATCACCAGATTTTGGCTAAATCAGGAGGTGGGCCGCGATCGAGATGGGCTTGGGAGATTACATATGGAAGAAGTATGAAGCGGCCTGGCACGGAGAATTTGGGCTAGTTAGCCCGTGTATCTTAATATAATAGATTGTATACCGGTTTAGAAGTTAGATTTTATCTCGTGCACGGTTTGGTGCACGCCCACATTAGAAAGTCCCCTGGACTATAAATATGTACCTAGGGTTTATGGAATAAACAACAACTCACGTTCAACCCCAAAAACAAACCAATCTCGGCGCATCGCCAACTCCTTCGTCTCGAGGGTTTCTATCGGGTAAGCGACATGCTGCCTAGATCGCATCTTGCGATCTAGGCAGCACAAGCCCCACGTTGTTCATGCGTTGCTCGTACTGAAGCGCTTTTGATGGCGAGCAACGTAGTTATCATTAGATGTGTTAGGGTTAGCATTGTTCTTCGTTTAAGCATGCTTACGTAGTGCAACCCTTGCATATCTAGCCGTCCTCACGCCTATCTCAGGGGTGGGGGCGGCACCCCGCTTGATCATTATTTAGTAGATCTGGGTCCGTTACGATTGCTCCTTGTTCTACAAGGATTAGTTTAATATCTCGCAATAGTTTGGCCTTACAAAGGGGGAGGATCCCGTGGCACGTAGGGTGGCGTTCGCAAGTCCTAAACGGGATGTTCCTAGGATCAACTTCATGTTGGTTTTTTGGCCTTGTTTAGGATCGGCTTACGAGCACCGTGCGTGGCCATCCGGCCCAACCCTGGAGTAGGATGATCCGATTATGTGGTGAAAACCCTAAATCGTCGTAGATCTCATTAGCTTCATCTTGATCAAGCAGGACCACCAAGTATTCGTACACCCCGTACGGATCATGGGTGGATCGGCTCTTTGAGCCGATTCACGAGATAACCCGAGAGCCGATCGAGGCTCGTATTTAACGTTTACATGTATGCCCCGCAGAAACTAAGCGAGGCAATCTCATCACCTTCCCGACCAGTGTATAGGTCGGTGGCACGCCCTTGCACTTCGCAACGCCGCGTGTGACCAGAAGAGCATTGCGGGCCGTCGCTCGGAGGGGTCTCAGCCGGCCGCAGCTCTAGGCTCCCCCGGCTCTACGAAGTGTTGACAAGGCCGCTGCCCGCCGGTGGGTTTTGGCAGTCAACACATTTCGGCACGCCCGGTGGGACATATCGTCTACATCGACCACATCGCCATCTACATCCGAGATGGCGGACGGCACGCCGGCCACCTGCGACGAGATCAAAGCCATCCTCGAAGCCGCACTCTTCGGCTCCTCCCACCGAACCCACCCCCATGACGTCAGGGGGAGGGGCTCCACGCCCGAAGGCGCGCTTGAGGAGAGAGATCTCTCCACCCCGTTGAAGGAGCGCACCAAGTCTCTGAAGCATGGGGATCTACCCAAGGAGCTCAGAAGGGAACATGACGGGATCAAGGCAACCCTTGGAGCCGAACTCATCGGCTCCGCCGAGAAGACCCGGCCGCATGATATCGGGCTTGGTACGAACCCACGCCCGGGGCCCGGTGTCGACACGGTGGATCTCAGCCACCCCATAAATCGGCCAAAGTGTTCCTTTGGTGTCAATGTGGCAAGAGCCGCAAGCTACCACGGCAAAGAGGAAACAGAAGCGGCCACTCCCGTGGCAAGGATGAAGAAGGGGCCGATCCGCGCGGCCAACCCCGAGGTGAGGACATGCGGTACCCGGCAAGGGAGGGAATAAGAAGCATGCGGTATCAACGCCCACACTCTAAGCACCCTCTCGGCAAATACGAGCAACACCAAGACCGACGTCGGCGCTACGGCGCTGACGAGGAGGGGAATGTCTGGTCTGATGCCGAGGTCGGAAGGTACCGCCAACATGGTAGAAGCAACAACGGGTACGGTCGTTGCGCCCGAAGGGAGGCCAAGGGGACGGAGTGACATGGATAAGCACCGGGAATGCCCGTTCTTCAAACATTGCCGGGACTCGTGGATGAGCCGATTGCTAACAATCGAGGACTGCCCGAATGCAAGCAAAGAAAGAAGGGTGCCGCTAACGTGTCTGCGTTCAGCCGGCTAGGGCCTTTCCCGCGTCAGGACAAGCGTGCCGAGTCCCCTCAGATGGAAGATCTCGAGGAGCTAGAGGACGATAGTGAAGAATACAAATATCGTCAACCCGTGATGGTACCCCGATGGGCTCAGCCCATTCCCGAAGCAAAGAGTCCAGCGTCCGCAAGGGTTGAAAGAAACCGAAAGATTATATCTCGCGCACGCTAAGGAGGGCACGGCCCGATCCGGCCGCCAAAATCCTCGCGAACCTTGGACGAGGAAGGTCAGCCACGAAGAAAAGAGTGGCGCCCGAACAGAGAAAAGCCGATGATGAAACATCGGCTGGCACAAATATGGTGTTTATCCTCCTTCGGAGTTCAATGCCCCAGTGGTTAGACGAGACCTCCGTGGCACAACTTGATCTGCGGCCCACGGCCGGTTATCTTTGAGAAGCCACGAGACAGGAGCTACAGGCATCTGAAGGCCCTGTACTTACGAGGGTATATTGATGGGAGGCCTGTAAACAGGATGCTGGTGGACACCGGAGCGGCAGTTAACATCATGCCGTATTCTATGCTACGTCGGCTGGGACGCTCGAGTTCGGATCTAATCAAGACCAACGTAACATTGAGCGACTTCAACGGCCAAGCATCTGAAGCACAAGGAGTTCTGAATGTGGATCTGACCGTAGGAAGAAAAACCATCCCCACGGCGTTCTTTATCGTTGATAGCACGAGCAGCTTATGCCGTTTTGCTAGGAAGAGATTGGATCCACGCCAACCGCTGCATTCCCTCCACGATGCACCAATGCATAATACAAGTGGGATGGGGATGAGGTAGAGGTCGTCCAAGCCGACGACTCGGCCGAAGTTTCAACGGCCGGCATGAACGCATGGGAAGCAAGCAGGCCAAGAACCCCTTTCGAGCATCAAATTGGACGATCGCGAGCGCATCGATGTGACGAAGGGAAGGGTTAAGCTAGTTTTATCCACCGGCCCGACCATGTAGTGTAAGCCAAGCAATGTGCAAGTCGGCGAGGCTGATCCTTGTGATCGGCCCCAAGGATCCGTGAAGGAGCATTACAAGACCTTCACCGAGCAAACAACGTGGAGGCCGATTCCGATGATCGGCCGGGAATATCCTCACCCACCATTCTCGCTCGGGTTCAACATGTTATCCAACGTAGCCGATACCATCAATTCTCTTGACAGAATCGGCTCGGGGGGGCACCCAGGTAGATAAAATACGAGGGTATGCAACGGAAGCATCTCATCTTCTGTTGATGGGTATTAGAACATGGGGGCCGATATACAAGTCGGCCGGGAAAAAAAAACAAAAAAAAAAAACAAAAAAAATCGAAAATTTTCAGGCATAGCCGATGCAGCGAGCATCGACTTAAGAGCGAGAGGGGTAGTTCCCTCCAAGAGTTTGGAGAGCGTCGAAACACGAAAACGTTCTCACCGGAAGTTGCTTCAGCTGCCGAAGATGATGAGCTGGTCCGATCGAGCAAGGCGCAAGGTTTGGACTAAAGAAGCTCGGGGAGGGCGGCTCGTCCTGAAATTCCCTCATTCTAAAGGAGCCGATTTTGTTCTAAATCGGTTGATACGGCGTTGTGAGTTAGAAACCAAGGATGATTGACGTAATCAGCTCGTCGCTATTCTCACCTTGAAGGCCCGGGGGCAGCTCACTTTGAAGGTCTCTCGCTCCGGGAGCCGATCTCGTGGGGATCGGCCGAGCTCCGCACCGCAAGTTACCCGAAGAACGGTGTTTATGTTGCAAAATTATTACAGCTTGCCGGATCGGGCTGTATGGACCCTCAACGGAAGGGAGGTAATCGGCCGGTGGCCCCGCGGGGTAATTATCTTGGACAGTGGTTGGGCCCGCCCCGAAATCTCGATGGTGATGATCCATCCTTTACCCTCGCCGTGGCTAAGGCTCGGGGGCAGCTCGCCCTCGAGGTCTAACCAACTCTGTCAAGGTGGGCCCGCTCTTCGTGTCGGCTCGTTCAAAAGACGGTGTTTATTGTAGAAGGAAGTCTGTCGGAGCCGAACGAGCGAAGTCGGAGAGAATAAGGAAGAGGAGACCGACATTATTTCAGGAGTTTGGGTCTAGATGGATCTATCTCAAAATCTAGTGTGGGAGGCCGGCGCGATGCCATCGGCTTGTTGGGCATGGTCTAGTGTAGCAATCGGCGTAATCGGGAGGGAAGACAATCGGCTAAATTATCATAAATGGAATCGGCAAAATCGAGTTGGGGAATTTCTTCATTGATGAGCCGATTTCTTACGAGAGAAGAGCTGATTGCCCTCAAAAGAGAAGACCAGGGGGATACATTGCCCCGTCTGCTACCGCTAGTCCTATGCTAAGACCCTATCTAGGGGCCGCTCGCTGCCCTCGTCGTCGCCGTCGTCACCGTCGTCGCCACCGCCGGTGCTACTCCCCGCCGGCTCGTCGTCGCGCGCCCCGGCGGCCGCCGATAGGACCCTCGTCGTCTTCGTCCTCTTCGTCGGCGTCGTCGTCACCGTCGACGTCGCTGAAGTTCCCGGGCCAGAGGTGGCGGCGTTTGGCCGGCGGCTCGTCGGAGGAGCTATCTTCATCCTCCTCCTCCTCTCCCTCTTCCTTCACCTCCTCGGAGGTGGTGAAGTCCGCCCAAGAGAGACGGTCGTCTTCGCTTTCCTCCACTACTTCCTCGTCGGCAAGGAAGCGGAGGTCGCTCTCCCCATCGGTTTGGGATTTGTCATCCTCGGACCGGACGGAGGAGTCATGGTCCTCTTTGTCCCACTTCGTCGGGGCAAGGATGTCATACGCCGCTTGTGTACCCCACGAGGGCGTCGACTCTCGGATGGGAGAAGACACGTGGGAAGGATCCGACGAAGAAGAAGAGGAAGAGGAAGAGGACATGGTTGCAGGGGAGGGTTTTTTTGGAGCACTACTGCGGAAGGGGTAAAGAAGAGAACTGTTCGTTGTGGCTAAATAAAAGGAGGTGGGGGTTTTAATTCCCGAGCAGTTCTCGAGGACATGGTGCCAAAACCGTCAAATCGTGCAGAGAAGTTGGGAAGGCAAGTCGTCATGATAAGGCGTGCTCGCGACGGCTTCCGCTTCTGCTGTGACATGACCCCTCCGAGGAAAAAACGAGTGGTTTTGAAATTATCATTACCAAAACCAGGGGGCATGTGTTATCACCGGATTTTGGCTAAATCGGGAGGTGGGCCGCGATCGAGATGGGCTTGGGAGATTACATATGGAAGAAGTATGAAGCGGCCCGGCACGGAGAATTTGGGCTAGTTAGCCCGTGTATCTTAATATAATAGATTGTATACCGGTTTAGAAGTTAGATTTTATCTCGTGCACGGTTTGGTGCACGCCCACATTAGAAAGTCCCCTGGACTATAAATATGTACCTAGGGTTTATGGAATAAACAACAACTCACGTTCAACCCCAAAAACAAACCAATCTCGGCGCATCGCCAACTCCTTCGTCTCGAGGGTTTCTATCAGGTAGCGACATGCTGCCTAGATCGCATCTTGCGATCTAGGCAGCACAAGCCCTACGTTGTTCATGCGTTGCTCGTATCGAAGCGCTTTTGATGGCGAGCAACGTAGTTATCATTAGATGTGTTAGGGTTAGCATTGTTCTTCGTTTAAGCATGCTTACGTAGTGCAACCCTTGCATATCTAGCCGTCCTCACGCCTATCTCAGGTGTGGGGGCGGCACCCCGCTTGATCATTATTTAGTAGATCCGGTCCGTTACGATTGCTCCTTGTTCTACAAGGATTAGTTTAATATCTGCAATAGTTTGGCCTTACAAAGGGGGGAGGATCCTGTGGCACGTAGGGTGGCGTTCGCAAGTCCTAAACGGGATGTTCCTAGGATCAACTTCATGTTGGTTTTTTGGCCTTGTTTAGGATCGGCTTACGAGCACCGTGCGTGGCCATCCGGCCCAACCTCGGAGTAGGATGATCCGATTATGTGGTGAAAACCCTAAATCGTCGTAGATCTCATTAGCTTCATCTTGATCAAGCGGGACCACCAAGTATTCGTACACCCCGTACGGATCATGGGTGGATCGGCTCTTTGAGCCGATTCACGGGATAACCCGAGAGCCGATCGAGGCTCGTATTTAACGTTTACATGTATGCCCTGCAGGAAACTAAGCGAGGCAATCTCATCACCTTCCCGACCGGGTATAGGTCGGGTGGCACGCCCTTGCACTTCGCAACGCCGCGTGTGACCAGAAGAGCATTGCGGGCCGTCGCTCGGAGGGGTCTCAGCCAGCCGCAGCTCTAGGCTCCCCCCGGCTCTACAGTGTTGACAAGGCCGCTGCCCGCCGGTGGGTTTTGGCAGTCAACAAAACCACGTTCCCAATTATGTATTAGTTTGTGGAATATTACTTCTCTTTATTGAAATAAAAATGCAAAAAAATAAAAAAGAGTTTTTTAATGTTTGGGGGCGGCGTTTGGGGGAAGCGGCTGTGGAGCGACGTCCCCAAAACGTGTCACGAACGAAACACGTCCCCCAAACGCTCAATCCGGCGCGGTTTGGGGGACGCTTTGGGGGACGTGAGCGTACCTTTTATCATCAGTCGAACTCATTTAAGTTAAACCAACTTCCAATAAAACGTACATACGATTCCCACGAAGAATTCAAGAATTCAAGATACGGCTCCCCTCGCCTCGATACGGCTCCCCGCGCGTCGCTCCCTCCTGGCGACCGAGGGGGCAAAACCCTGGCTCCGCCGACGTCGC
The DNA here is from genome assembly GCF_022539505.1 of Lolium rigidum. Classification (NCBI taxonomy): domain Eukaryota; kingdom Viridiplantae; phylum Streptophyta; class Magnoliopsida; order Poales; family Poaceae; genus Lolium; species Lolium rigidum. The sequence continues at coordinate 29,594,659 of NC_061511.1, read as the reverse complement.
TTTCCTCCTCCGCTCTTCCCCTCCTTGTTGCTCCCAAAGGCATCTTCGGGTTTTGACACCGGTGAAGGGGGCGACGGGATTTGGGCTCTCATCTCCCCACGTGGTGTATAGGTGGAGGAACTTCGTGTTGGGTTCGCCGCGGCCGCTCCTCCTGCTTCGATGGATGGCCCCTGGCTCAGCCTGTTTCCTCGTTGGGGGCGTAGGATCTCAGAGCCCCATGTGAAAACCTTATCTTGGATTGGGATGTGGTGGCGCCAAGGTGAGGAAACAGGGAGCCTTCTTGGGCGATGAACTGGATGAGGATGATGCTCGATTCCCTAGTGCTTTCCATGTCAAGCCACACCTGCCGGATTCCTCCCGAGTTCCACCGCCGCCGAAAGTGGACCACGTTGTTTCAAATTGTCCTTCATTATTTGCTGTTGTTTTCTTGTAATTTTGTTGTGTTGTAAGATGTTCCCAATATCCATGTACTATATGCCGCAATGGCTTTATTAATTTAAAGCTAGATTTAGGCCTTATGTTTAAAAGAAAAATACATATTTGGCAGCTATTCATATTTGACTCATCATCGATCCGAGACTGCTGATGTGATAAACTTAATGTACCTCGTCAACCTAAGATAACGTTGTCATGAGGCACATCTTGCTTTCCAGAAATCTTTTCATCTGATTTAGTTTTCCCGCTCATAAAAAAAGTACTCAAAAACTAACTAGGACCTACCTTAATTTTTTTGATTTTTTTTGCGAAAATTATGTCGCTATTAATAATCATCAATAGCATACAAACAAATCCAAAAGTAACAAAAAATACATGCAGGTATTTTGTCCACCTAGCGATAGCTACAAACACTGACGCGAGCGTAAGGTGTGCCGCCGTCCTCGCCCCTCCATCACCGGAGCCGGGCAAACCTTGTCGTAGTAGAGCTTGTTGTAGTAGGTAAACGGAAAGTCGTCGTACTAAGACCCCAAAGGACCAGCATACCAAAGCGGCAACACCGTCGCCAAAGATGACAACCGTAGATCGGAAGAGACTGACCTGAAACCACACCAAGGAATACGAAAACCGATCGGAACCCGCAAGATCCGCCAGGCACATGACTCAACGCACCCTCCGGCGATGCTAGATGCACCACCAGAGCGAGGATAGGACGGGAGGACCTTATTCTGACATCAAGATGGAGCTGCCGCGTCACCACTCCGAAAAAGATATTGAAAAAGCCCCAACAAAGAACGAAAACCCACCCACCGACAAGTGGTCGTGGTCCGCCACGCCTCCAAGGCCCCAAGCCCACCGGAGGCGCAGCGGACCGATGTCGTCCGGCGAGGTGACGGAACCCTAGATGAGTTTTTCCAACCTCCTCCGGATCGCCCTTCCTGTACGTACCGGTTCAAAATTTTGATTATTTGAGAAATCCGTCATATGCACCTCCATTATTTGGGCTTAAGTAAGTGGACATGCCATAGTTTCTGCTGCATCCGTTTCAAGCAAACTGTTTAATCAGATTTGGTATATATATATATATATATATATACTCATGTACCTAAATATGTTTTGTTGTTTAAGTTAGCTTATTTTGAAGAAAATGTTGCGACACTTATGGAGGACAAAATACAGAGCATTATCTGATCGCCGTCTGTGGCATACCTACTACTGATATCAAAGATCCACATGACAGTGAGACTCGGCGATCGTGTTAGGCCCTGCAACTGTCATCAGCCTTGTCCTGATTGTGGATTACAGGGCAAACTTCTTTATTTTCATCCGTCCCGATCTCAAATCCAAAGGCCAAAGCGACGTGTCCTTCTCATCCGTGTGACTCACATGCTATAAAAGATCAGGCAGGTGGATATTTCTTTTTTGGCAGAAAAGAAAGAACAAAACGTCATGGACCCATCATCAATGGCCCATTACTCTGCCGGTTCGTCACACTGATGTACTCTGCCACGTAAGACGGCTTTTATCCCATGCATGTTGTGCCCATGATACATACTGTAGGGCTCCTTTGATTCAAAGGATTTGCATAGGAATTGTGTAGGATTTGGTTCCTATGGAAAAATTTCCTATACATGTTGTTTGATTCATAGGAACATAGCCTATAGGAAAAATTCCTATAGGAATCTTGTAGTGTAATTCCTATAGGAAAAAAGCATTAGCTACATACCTACATGGAAAAATTCCTTTGCTACAATCAAACAAACTTCATCTTCCTATAGGATTCAAGTAGACATGTCATTCCAATCCTATACCTTTCCTATTCCTATGTTTTTCCTATCCTTCAAATCAAAGGAGCCCGTACTCTCTTTTTTTCCTAAATTAGCATGCATATTTATTCAGTTAAACTTAACTTTATAACTTCCATTAAATGTATACAAAATAATATCAACATCTAGAACATCAACTCAATGTTATCAGAACCATCATAAAATATATTTTCATATTATTTGCATTTAGTATTATGAAATTTACGTATTTTTATATATAGTTGGTCAAAGTTTATAAATTTTGACTTTGACCCAAACAAATATGGAACCTAAATTGGGAATGAAGGAGTACACTCTACCTCATAAGTGTTACTATAGGAACTAAAAATAAGCACATGTATGTCCTGAAAAAAATACATATCGTTGCATCATTATCTAGAAAGTTTTTTCCAACATATTTGCCTTTACATTTTTATTGACTTACCAAACTTGTGAGACGGGAAACTACACAAACTTATTTCATCACATGTATATATGGGATATTTTTATGTGGTTACACTATTAGTAGTATCGCACGAGAAATTTCTATTAATTTCCTGACACGATAAATCACCCATTCGATATTGAGACTAGTGCAAGGGGTCCACATTTTACAAGCTCTAAGAACCAATGCTACATTTTCTTGAACAAATCAGTAGAACATAGTTAAAAATATTTGGACATATATGAACAGTTTTATTATGTGGGTCAAGAAATAAGATTTGGTTAGTTCCGTTACACCCTTTTGCACAAAGTGAGAAAATTAGTACCCCTTATGTCCCAATAAATAAGGTGTATAAATTTAATTAAACGTCAATAACTTATAAGTTTGACCAATATTTTAGATAAAAATAGGATCATATTAGATAGCAAATTAGTATCACTAGATTCACCATAAATAATATTTTTGTAATGTATTTAATTTTATAGATATTAATGTTTTCTTATCTTTATTTAGTCAAACTTAGCAAGATTTAACTTTTGACTAAATTTAGACGTCTTATTCATTAGAACGGAGGTAGTAGAAGATTGTGAGCTTTATATATCTGCTTGGAAAATTTTGTCAAAGTCAAATAAGAATTACTGGTCAAGTAGGCATAGGCAAACCCTTACTCATGTAAATACTACTTTGTTCATGGTGTATGTTTATCGGGCGGATTGTCCGGTAATTGATAGGGCTATGTGCATGCAAGTCACCAAGGTGCTTTTCATCTAGCAATGTTGTTGGTGTATGCAAAATATTAGTCCCTTTGTTTATAAGCAAGACCACTTACTCTTGTTTGAGTGAACTATTTCTAAGTTATGCCAAAAAATTATATAAAAAGAAACTAACATCAATATCAAATCAACATCTCTAAATAATTAATTATGTGTTCAAAACATATTCTTTTACATTGATGAAAAAGATGATCAACTTCAAGCCTCTGATGAGTTTCCAAACTGAACTCTGAGGTAGAAGGACCCATTGAAAAAGCACACGTTGCAATTTTAACATCCCAAGATCACCAAATTAGGGGTGCTAACGTTGCGGTAACCGTGGAGAACTCCTAGAATGGGCATAGGGACGAACCAGATTAGCTTGCATGAGTCGATAGAGCAACATTTCTCTTGGATATAGATATGAAAACACTATTTTATTCACATTGACGAAAATATGAGCTCTAGGTTGGACAATATGAGCTCCATTTTATTCACATTTCTCTTGGATATAGATATGAAAACACTATTTTATTCACATTGACGAAAATATGAGCTCTAGGTTGGACAATAGATGCAACAAAACAGAGAAATGGAGCTTTGTAGAGCTCTAGTAGACATCATCAACAGCACAATAATAATACTATGTTGACATGATTAATTGGCATGGAATTTCTAGTCGATTGCTGTTAAATGGGCCAAACTCTCTCTCCCTCTCACTTCTCTGTTTAAGCTACTAAAGATGTTCAAATTACTTTATCATATGGCCACTCCATCGCACATGGATCTCCACTAGATCTACCTCGTCATCATTTCCAGGTGAATCAACTGAATAATCCATGTTTCATCATTTCCTACCCACATATAGCATCCAAGCGTGTCCATGCAAGGGAAAATCAAGGAATTATGGGATGCACATGCATGCGTTCGCGTTGCGCCTATTCCGGGTATTATTAGCATGGACCCAGAAATGGTTGATGTGCAAATAGAAGCAAGCCGGCATTCACGCCACGAAATGCCCGCTTTTGAGTAGCTGGTGGAGGTTCGTTTCGGAAACAGATTTGGGAGGCAACCTGCAAGAGGCTGCAGCAATCAGTTGCACATTATTTCCAGTTTAGCAATCAGGTGCATGCAGACACCCTGATTGACTGCTGAAAACGTGCATAACGTTACTCCATTTGATCTGCCTGTTATTTGAGGTTTGCAAAAAAAAAAAAAAAAGAGAATTCATGTATGCAGATGCACCGTCCATGCATCGAGAAATATTTTTGTAACACCGAGTTTTTCTGTGGATTATGTTTCCGGGTGACATATTTTATATGCGTAATCGATGAGTCAGCCCGTCTCCTAGTACTCGATCACAGTATATTTTCTTGCAGAGGCTCGAAAGAAATGAATGTTTGAAGAAAATAAAATTTCAACTGGCATTGTCCATGGAACCGCTTCGACAAACATGGACAAGAAGCAGTCCATACTCCACAAATACTGGCAGGACCAAAACTCACAATCTCCTCGGTAACGTTGGGCTAAGACCGAACCGACGAGATGGAATTAGATCTATGATTGCTTTTTATTCGACAGAATACCACCATTGTTGTTGGTATGACGTCACCATGACACCAAAACTTGACGAAATAACTCATACACACCGAATGCGAGACAAATGCCACTGGAGGTGGACGGGAGCTACTATCGGCTCCAGATTAAGGGTTTCGGCGCTTATTTGTTTTCTCCTTCCAAACTACTATTATTTTCCTGGATCCCATGGAGGAAATCTTTGTCAAACCTCGGATTATTCTTTAGGTTATGTTGTGGTTTTCATATTTGCTTTGTGTAAGCGGTGACTAAGCCCATCCTGTCAATCGTAAGATTTTCTTCAACATATGCACACGTGTACTTTGCTACGGAAAATCAACAAAATTGTCCCCAATTAACATAGCCCATCTTGTCAATGTCGACCACCATATGTTCATTTAACAAGGTGAGATCGAGAAGCTTGTCACCGGTTTTCAAATTGAAGATGATGCTCCGGGGCAATCATAGAGCCGTGCAATCATCTTATTGTTGAATAAAAAGAAGCAAAAACTGGAGTTAGTAAGGCTATGCTGTTGGCAAACCAAACTCGTTTAGATTATTAGATTAGATTAGGAAGCAGACAGACGTAGACAGTAGACTAGAGTCGCCAAGCCGTATAGCAACGAAAGCAACCGAGCAAATACGCGGATATTATTTTGGATACGGTATACACGTGACGTGCACACTCCCCCTGCTTCCGCTCTGCTGCTCTTGAGCTCGCTAAAGGCCAGCCCAATCGCCTCTCTCCCATTTCCGATTTCTTTCTCTCTCCCACGCACACCAAGCAAGCAAGCAAGCACCAGGAGGAAGCAGAGCCAAGAACCAGAGGAGGAAGACGAAGGAGGATCTTCCTTCGCGGCCGGACTCGCTCACTCGCCAAGATGATGCGCGGGGGCACGAGCATGCTGGGGATCGTGAACTTCATCACCTTCCTGGCCTCCATCCCTGTCCTCGGCGGCGGCATCTGGCTGGCGTCCCGGGCCAACTCCACCGACTGCATCCGCTTCCTGCAGTGGCCCATCATCGTCATCGGCCTCGCCGTCATGGTCGTCTCCCTCATGGGCTTCGCCGGCGCCTGCTACCGCCAGACCTGGCTCCTCCGCATCTACCTCTTCGCCATGTTCTTCGTCGTCGTCGCGCTCCTCTTCTTCATCGTCTTCGCCTTCGCCGTCACCGACCGCGGGGAGGGGCAGGTCGTCATGAACCGCCGCTTCCTCGAGTACCAGCTCTCCGACTACAACGGATGGCTCAGGAACCGCGTCGCCGACCAGCAGTACTGGGCCACCATCGCCGCCTGCCTCCGCGACGGACACGCCTGCAAGGGGATGAGGAGGGGCGTGCGCGACCCCAACACCGGCATGATGGTAGCCGAGAGCCCCGCCATGTTCGCCAACCGCGACCTCTCGCCGATTGAGGTCCTCTCTCCTTCCTCTCTCCATCCCGAATCTTTCCATGTGCATGATTTCTCTGTCACGGCCAGTTGGAAAAGATTATATCTTTGGTTTCTCTGCTTTCTTCTTAGCACAATATCCCAGTGCCAAGCAAGCCTCTACCAGTAGGAAATTTGGGGATTTTTTCTTCTGCCAAATACAGTACATTTTTTTTTTGTGATTTCGTTGCAAAGAGGATTACAGTAAGAGGCGATTTACATTCACATGTTTTCTCCTCTGCAATCATTACCAATTATTGGTTGCTATCTTTGAACACTAGCCTCGGATTGCTTTTCTCCCCGTAGGATATCCCAGTTTACTGCTGCTTGTTACCATGCTGCCAAGAGGATTAGTGAGGCGATTTTGCTCCATGTTCCGGTTAGCGAAGATCTTTTCTGCTTAGCTCTGCATTCATGAGCAATTATTGGTTGATATCTTTCAACACTAGTGTCGGATTGCTTGTGGTAAAGGCCTCCGCTTAGGATATTCCAGTTTACTGCTGCTTGGTACCATGTGGATCTCGAGATGGAACTTTGCTTTTTCTCCCTTTTGCTTACCATCAGCCAGCCCCTTTTGCTTAGCAAGTCATGTAGGAGTATGACCTTTGAGAAAATTGTTAATTCTGCAACCTTTTGCTTGCTTCTCCCTGATTTGGGGCAAAACCTGCTACAAGAACATGCCACTAACTTTAGCAGCCGCCCCTCCGATTCCATATTTGCATCAAACACCTTTCTCCAAAAGCAATCCTTTCTAGCTTTAGTTGGTTCATGGAATTGCTTGACATCAAATAAAAGAATTTCACCCCGATGGGTGCCAGTGAGACACCACAGTTCAGGAGGAGTTCATACAACGAGGGTTATTACCACCAGGGCTATTTTTGGGAAAAGTGTTTTCCAGATGTTTTTCTTTTGCTGATGTGAACAACTAACTCAAAGTAGGATTGTGTTTTTTGTATGGACCAAAGCTTGTAGTGCCTTAAGCAATAAAAATTAACTCATCGGTCAATTTGATTCCCGGTCTGTGTCAATTTCCTCTTCAGTGTCCATGCTGCTGCAAGGAACAGATAGTACTAGGAGTTGAAACTATTGTGTGGTAATTTCTAGAATATCCATGTGTGTGGTGGTGATGCTAAGGACAAGGTCATTTTCTTAGCTTTTCTCCGATACCTAACGACACGTAGGACCACGATATTTGTATGATCGAGGGATCAGGACGCCCAAAGTGTGACCAGGACAGCCAAAAGCCAGATGCGATGTGCCACAATTCAGCGTTGGAATTGGACCATGGAACCCTTGCCTGTTGCCTTGCTTCTTGTCCTGATGTTCTCTGTGCTTTGAAAGAACAAAGGCTAGGGTTTAGTTTGGAGGGGAACGCACACCTCAATTGGGTGGCTTGTCATTGATTTATATAGTGTACATTGTACAGAGTTTACAAGGTTTACAATACCAGCCATACCGGCCTATCTACATACGTATACAAATACGTAGTCTATCACCCTCCCTCAATCTCAACCTGGTCTACAAGATTGAGATTGCGTCTACATGCCTGAAACAAGGGCAGAGGTAGCGCCTTTGTAAATATATCTGCTAGTTGATCCTTCGACGAGATGAACTTGATAGAAAGGAGCTTCTGAGCTACTCTTTCACGTACGAAATGAAAGTCAACCTCAATGTGTTTGGTACGTGCGTGAAATACCGGATTGGAGGACAAATAAGTGGCTCCAATATTATCACACCATAAGACCGGAGGATTGCCTTGTCGAATACCAAGCTCCCGAAGCAACGCCTGCACCCATATAAGCTCAGCTGTGGCATTAGCCAATGCTTTATACTCAGACTCCGTGCTAGAGCGAGAAACTGTGGGTTGCTTTCGAGCACTCCAGGCGATCAAATTACGCCCATAGAATATGGCATAGCCCCCGGTTGATCGCCGATCATCAGGATCACCAGCCCAGTCCGCATCAGAAAAGGCAGACAACAAATCATTCGTCGACCGTCGAAGAGAGAGGCCATGACGAATAGTCAACCGAACAAATCGAAGAATCCGCTTGACCGCTGTCCAATGAGAGCACCGTGGGGCATGTAAGAACTGACACACACGATTGACAGCAAAAGCAAGATCTGGCCGGGTGATGAGAAGATACTGTAGACCACCAACAATGCTACGATACCGAGTGGCTTCATCGACAGTCAACAACGTACCATCAGTAGCAGAGAGCTTATCGGTAGGGACCATGGGTGTAGTAGCAGGGTTACACTTGAGCATGCCAGCACGACGAAGAAGCTCAAGTGCATACTTGGGCTGAGATAGCGTGAGCGATGAACCAGCACGATGAACCTCCAATCCCAAGAAATAGTGAAGCGGACCCAGATCCTTGACCGAAAAATCAGTACTAAGACCAGCAACAAGACGATCAGCAGCTGCAACAGATGAACTGATAACAATCATGTCATCAACATAGACCAGCAGATAAACTGTCACATTAGATCGCTGAAGGATGAATAAAGATGTATCCGCGGAAGATGGCACAAAACCAAGAGTAGCAAGAACACCAGTGAGCCGAGTATGCCATGCGCGAGGGGCTTGCTTCAAGCCATAGATCGCCTTAACTAGACGACAGAGATGATGTGGACGATGTGGATCCTGAAAACCGGGAGGCTGACGCATATACACTTCCTCTTCAAGAACTCCATTAAGAAAAGCATTCTGAATATCAAGCTGTCGGAGATGCCAACCACGATTAACTGCAATAGACAACAAGAGACGAATAGTGGTGGGTTTTACAACTGGACTGAAAGTCTCCTCGTAGTCGAGACCATAGCGTTGCTTAAACCCCTTAGCAACCAGACGCGCCTTATAACGCTCAATCGACCCATCCGCATGGCGCTTAATTTTGAACACCCATTTGGAGTCAATAATATTGACGCCAGTGGTAGGAGGAACCAGATTCCACGTATTATTCCGGAGAAGAGCCGAAAATTCCACATCCATTGCAGTTTTCCAATCAGGAGACCGAAGAGCAGTTTGCAGATCACAAGGTTCAGAATCAGAAAGCACCTGTGACATCCGCGTCGCAATCCAGGAGACAGTGCCGTCAGTCCGGATCTTTGGCTGGCGAATATTGTTGCGGAGCCGTGTAACAGGACCAGTGGGAACCGGTGGAGCAGGAGGTGGGGACGCAGCCCCAGACGAAGTGGCCTCAGAGTGGGCCGAACCAGGTTCCGACCCAGGCGAGGAAGGTGAACTATGGCCACCATCTGAATGGGCCTCAGACAATGGCGTAGGTGACCCAGGCACGCTGAGCACATCAGGATCGCTCCTGTTTGCATGGCCATGCACATCATCGTTGTGACCAACGTGAGCATGTGTGGATGCTGAATTCTCTGCATCCGATTGCAATTCCAGCCGAGCTTCTCTCCCAATACCTGCAGCATGATTAGGCAACAAAACAGCAGGATGCGCAATATCTCGAAATTGGTCAAAAGTGACAGGAGAAGAAGACTCTGGTGTAGGAACAGTGTTGGATATGGCAGAAAACGGGAACAAATTTTCATCGAAAATGACATCTCTAGAAATATAGATACGATTTGTGGGAACATGGAGACACTTGTACCCTTTATGGAGGGAGCTATATCCAAGGAAGACACATTTTTTGGAACGATACTCGAGCTTGTGTTTGTTATATGGACGAAGGTGTGGCCAACACGCACAACCGAAGACTTTGAGAAAGGTGTAGTCCGGGACCTCACCAAGCAAAGCCTCAAGGGGTGTTTTCATATCAAGAACACGAGTAGGAAGCCTATTGATGAGAAAACAAGCTGTAGTAACCGCATCACTCCAAAACCGAAAAGGGAGGGATGCATGTGCAAGAAGTGTGAGACCAGTTTCAACAACATGTCTATGTTTTCTTTCAGCAACACCGTTTTGTTGATGTGTATGAGGACAAGAAACGCGGTGACTAATGCCAATGTTCTGAAAGAAAGAATTAAGTTTAATGTATTCTCCACCCCAGTCTGTTTGAACATGAACAATTTTATGATCAAGAAGGCGCTCAACATGCTTTTGAAACTGCAGAAAGATATGAAACACATCGGACTTACGTTTGAGCAAATAAAGCCAAGTGAAGCGACTGAAACCATCAACAAAACTGACATAATATTGGTGTCCACTCACAGAAGTTTGGGCAGGGCCCCATACATCAGAAAAGATAAACTCCAAAGGAGCAGAAATTACTCTTTCCGAAAGTGAAAACGGTAACTGATGACTCTTGCCTTGCATACAGGCATCACAAACTGAACTATTTTTATCTAACAACGACGGAAGTTCATGGCGACTTAAGACATGCTGAATAATTGGAGACGCTGGATGACCTAGACGACAGTGCCACTTTTCTCGCGACACCCGAACACCACTGAAGACACTGTTGAAAGCTTGGCGCCCAAAAGGAGGATCAAACTTGTACAGCTCACCGCAGCAACGTCCTCTAAGAATTTGTTCCCTCGTGCCCCGATCCTTAACAATCAAATCAAAAGGATGAAATTCAACAAAAACGTTATTATCTCGAGTAAGTTTCTTGACTGAGAGAAGATTGCGTGTAACATCAGGAACATGGAGGACATTGGTGAGACGAAGTGGTGACGAAGATTGTGTGGGAAGTGAAGATTGACCAACATGGAGTATGCGCATACCTGAACCGTTTGCGGTGTGGACTTGATCCTTGCCTTGGTAGGGCTCCTTCATGTGCAGCTTTGCCAACTCATTGGTCAGATGATCCGTGGCTCCGGTGTCTGCATACCAACTCGGGTCGACAGGGTAAGATGGAGTATGGCCCTGAGTAGCTGAAGCTGCTTGACGTTCAGCAAACTTTTCGTTGTAGCCGACGCCCCGAAACTCGCGCTTGAAACGTTTGAAGCAGTTGGAGGCAATATGACCAAGCTTGCCACATAACTGACATGTTGGCCTGTTTCCTCCTCCACTATTGCTGGCACCCGAGTTGAAGTGATTGAAATTATTGTTGACAGGCGACGGCGCGAAGGATGGTGGCGAGGGAAGTGTAGGGCGCGGTCCACCAGTACCGCTGAAGCCACCATGACTGCTGCCATAGTGTCCACTGTAATTGCCATTACCACCATATGGCTTTCCTTGGTCACGTCCATCTGAGCGATACGACTTGGCGCTGTTTCTCCCAAACGATGCAGCATTTGCTGAGTGCAGACCAGCCTGAAGTTCAGCCTTGCGATCCTCCATCCGTTGCTCTGTACTCAAGAGCTGAGCATATAGATCACGTATGGGGATAAGAGTAGTGCGATTGTTAATAACAGCAACGAGTGGGTCATAGTCCTCATCAAGTCCATCCAAAACGTAGGTGATGAACTCCTCATCTCCAAGTGGCTTCCCGATCGAGGCGAGGGTATCAGCGCAGGACTTGATCTTGTTGAAGTAAGCCGAAACTGAAGGAAAATCAACCTTTTTGGTTTTGTTCAGCTGACGCTTGATCTGCATGGAACGCGCCGTGTACTGAGCTGAGAAGCTGCCGGCAAGAGTACTCCATGCTTCATGAGACGTGGCGGCGAGATGGATCATGCCAACCACCGATTCAGTTGAAGTGGCGAGGATCGAAGACAATATTGCCTGATCTTGTTGCAGCCACGCGATGTAGGCAGGATTGACGATGACCGGAGGAGCCCCAGCTTCAGAGGCCTGGGGGTTGGGCACCGTCTGTGAGGGCGCCGGAAAGCTGCCGTCGACATAGCCGAAGAGAAGATGGCTGCGGAGAACCGACACCACCTGAGCCTTCCAGAAGAGGTACGACTCAGGGGAGAGCTTGATGGGGATCAGGTTTGCGAAGTTGAACGGCGCAGACGTGCCGCCGCTGGAGGAGCTGCCGGCGGGGAGAGACATGCCCGACGGAGCAGTTAGCGCCTTGGACAGCGCGTCGGTGATGGCGGTGCTGGTCGAGGGAGTCATCGCCATGGAGTAGACGAAGGTGGAGGCGGAAGCTTTAGATTAGATCGCCCGTGGGCTCTGATACCATGAAAGAACAAAGGCTAGGGTTTAGTTTGGAGGGGAACGCACACCTCAATTGGGTGGCTTGTCATTGATTTATATAGTGTACATTGTACAGAGTTTACAAGGTTTACAATACCAGCCATACCGGCCTATCTACATACGTATACAAATACGTAGTCTATCATGCTTCTCCTGTAACTGCCAGGCTGATTGTTCTTTTCCTCGGCTACAATCTTGCTGAAAAATACACAGCTGCCCCTGTGTTTTTTTTCTTTCCTAACGTCTATATACTAGTAGTGCATTATGGGTTTGCATCTGTATTCTAATGTGGGTTAGCTATTGCCCATGTCTGCATAGATCTGATCTTATGGAGAAGTAATTATTGAATTGTGGAATCAAGTTGCATGCAGTTCAATGCACATGGGGTAAGTTAGTTTGTAGGACAGAGTATCCTGCCCATGAAAGCATTTCTCAGCCAGGTCGGTTCATGGTTTTCTGATGGACAGGTCGGATGGCTTTGTTTATTCCGGTGCACGCACACATATGCATGGATCATCTCATATTTTCAGTTTTAAATTGAACTGGTGTGGACAATTTTACTTTCGGTATAGGATATTAAGATCGACACTATTAACTATGCGTTTGTGCTTATCATATACGTATTTGTCTTCATTGGAGGTGATGACAAACGGATAAATATGGTCTCCATACTGACCTAACAGTGGCAACTGGCAAGTCTCATGGGGAACTATACTTTCTTACTTTACTGCTGTGTTTCTTGTGTTTATGATGGGTGTACTACAAATCATGTTTGCCGATATATTATTTTCTTTGTAAGTTATAGTCTGTAACATTTCAATAATTTAGCTGTATATTGAGGCATTGAACTAACAGTTTTATGCTTAAAACTCCTATCGTGTTAATGTACACACAGTAGGAACGAATTTCTGTTCAGAGAATTAAGTATTTCAGGTTTAATGATCTGTCCTCAGGCTCAAAAAAATAAATATATAATTAGGTTTCATCTTGCTGTATCCATTGGGATCTGAAAGCGTCAGCCCAGATTAGTGAACTGTGATATTGCATATACACAACTTAATAACTGATAGTCCATAAAAAATGCATTTTGTTGCGATATCCTTGTCTGTTCTTTCTATTAAGTGAGTTGTACAATGAATTCTATATCTGCATTAGTGAATTTCTCAGTATATTGTTTAGATAATTTGGGGGATTTCTGAGGATACTAACACCATTCTGCGACTTACAATCACAGTCTGGATGCTGCAAACCACCATCATCGTGCGGATTCACCTACAATAACGAGACATACTGGACGCCGATCCCAGGTAGCTCTGTGGCCGACCCTGACTGCTACAAGTGGAGCAACGACCAACAGACGCTCTGCTTTGGGTGTGACTCGTGCAAGGCAGGCGTCCTTGCGGGCATCAAGAAGAGCTGGCGCAAGGTGGCCATCATCAACATCGTCGTGCTCATCATCCTCGTCATCGTCTATGTCGCGGGATGCGCTGCCTTCCGCAACGCCAAGAGGATGGACAATGACGAGTCATACGGCATGGCGAGGATGACCAAGTCTCGACCGAGCAGGTTCCAGTTCTAGGCCGCGCCAATACCAGAAAGAAGCCTTTGCTTGTACAAAAGACCAGAGTGGGTGGCATTAGGGCTTGTCCTAAACAATACTTCTTACTGGATTGTGGGATGATCACCTGCAGTTGGGTGGTGTAAAAGGGAATGAGTTCTTGTGTCAAAAGTTCAGTGTGGTGTTTGGGTTTTGTGGCTGCTTTGGTGTTTAGGGTAGGTCTATTCTGCATTGGGGTACAAGATGGGGTGGCAAGGAACAGGATGAGTTGTCTCGGTTAGGGATGTATTATTCTGCACTTGGAGATTTTGATTTGTCAACTTCCTTAGAAGATTATATGCCATTATGGTTGAATGGCAGGTCATGCCATCAGTGTCTAACTATCATATGACAGATATGGATTTGTGCTGTTATGCAAAGCTAATACTAGAGCTTGTAGTAGTATATGGGAGCTTCTATCTCTGCTTGCTGCGGCACGCCGCGCCACCTAAAGCTTCTCTACATAACCGCGTTTGGTGCGGCACATTAGAGCATCTCCAGTCGCGTCCCCCAAAGCGATTTGGGGCGCGCCGGACAATAAAAGCGTTCCAGCCGCGTCCCTCAAAGCCCATTTTTGTCCGGCGCGCCCCGATACGGTGTCCGGCGCCCCGAGCCCGTCCCCGTCCCACAGGGGACGCTCCGGGGACGCCGGACACAACGACAAGCGAGGCGGGCTCCCACATGTCGGCGACTATTTGCATAAACCGTTGGTTCGCGCCTCTTTTCTCGTCGCTCCTTCCTTCCCGCGCCTCCCACCCCACCGCCGCCGCTGGATTTCCCGGCCGTTTGGGCGTCTGATCTGTGCTGCGAGTCAGCACCGTTGTCGCGGCTGGGGCTCCTGCCGGTCGTGCCGCCGCCGCGTCGCCAGCGCCTCCCAGAACGCGCCGTCAAATCCGCCCCACCTCCGCGCACAGAGGTGCTCGACGACTTGCCAGGTAGGCGCGATTGGTCGCTGTTTGTTGCGTCGTCTGCCTCGGCGCAATTTTAACCATTGATTTTGCTTTAGCCATGGACAGCGACGATGAGATGGTTGCCCCGCCGCCGGAGGACGAGCAAGCGTTCGACGACGACCTGCGGGAGCATTTGCTGATCATCGCGTCCCTCCGAGGACATGCTTGACGCCGAGGCGGAGAAGAGGAAGAGGCCGCACCGCGGAGGATCAAGGCCGGGAAGAAGGAAGTCGAAGCCCCGGCAGAGGATGGAGGGCATGCCATGCTGCACAACGACTACTTCGCCGACGAGGCAACACATGCCGACAATTTTCGGCGCCGGTACAGGATGAGCAAGGGTCTGTTTATGAATATCCTCCACGGCGTTCGAGAGTTCGACCCCTACTTCAAGCTCAAGCTCGACGCTGTAGGCGTTCTCGGGTTCTCATCCATTCGAAGTGCACCGCCGCCATGAGGATGCTTGCATACGGAGCACCTGCCGATACACGGGACGACTACCTTCGCATGAGTGAGTCTACCGCCATTGAGTGCATGTACAAGTTTTGCCGAGCTGTGGTGGGAAAGTTTGGCAAATACTACTTGAGAGGGCCAACCGAGGAAGAGATCGCAAGGATCATGGCACAAAATGCTGCCGGAGGATTTCCTGGAATGCTTGGAAGCATCGATTGCATGCACCGGGCATGGAAGAACTGCCCGTTTGCTTGGCAAGGTATATACAAAGGGCGTCATGGATATTGCAGTGTGGTGCTTGAAGCTGTGGCAGATTATGACCTGTGGATTTGGCATTCTTTCTTTGGCATGGCGGGATCACACAATGACATCAACGTGTTGCAGCGGTCTCCGGTGTTCAGCAGACTAGTGGAAGGGTATGCTCCACCATGCAACTATGAGATCAATGGCCACCAATATACCAAAGGCTATTATCTAGCCGATGGTATATATCCAAAATGGGCCACTTTTGTCAAAACAATCTCGAATCCATCAGGTCTGAAGAATTCTCACTTTGCTACACGACAGGAGGCTTGCAGGAAGGATGTCGAGCGGGCATTTGGTGTGCTTCAAGCACAATTTGCCATTGTCCGGTACCCTGCTCTAAGCTGGTCTCACGACCAAATGTGGGAGGTGATGCAGGCTTGTGTGATCATGCACAACATGATCATCGAGGATGACCGCAAGAATCATGTTAGGTCACATGTTGGTCCCTATGAGTGTCAAGGCCCTCTCGCAGAGGTTGATCATGAGTTGCCTGCAGATTTTGCTGATTTTCTCGCCATGCACGCAGAGATCCGTGACAAGCAATGTGCATGAGCAACTTCAAGCTGATCTCGTTGAGCATTTGTGGAGGATCAAAGGAAATACCGTGGCACCTTGATGTATCATCTAGCCCTTTTTATTATATTTGATTACTTGTTTTATTGTTTATTGTAATTTAATTTGAAAACAATCCTCGAAAACATTTTTTTCATATGCTACATTTGATATAAATGGTTTATGTGTTTAAAAAATTATTTTAAATGTTTGGGGGCGGCGTTTGGGGGACGCGGCTGGGGATCGATGTCCCCCAAACGCGGCACGAACAAAACACGTCCCCCAAACGCTCAATCCGGCGCGGTTTGGGGGACGATTTGGGGGACGCGACTGGAGATGCTCTTAGTCTCGGGGCTTACATAAAGATGGAGAACTATTCAGAGCTAGGATATGTAAAACATGCAACTAACGAGGTACGTAGAGGACCTTATGACTGAATTTGTGTACGCAGCAGTTAATAACTGGGACATCTAAACTAGTTAGCTGAAGAAAAGTAGGAAATTCGTCTTGGCTCCCGGGAGCATTTGCTCCCGGATTTTTGGGGAGTAAATTTTGTTTTTCAAAACTTTTCAAAAAATTCCGAAAAAATTCATGCACGTACCTGACCATGGCACGCACCACCTTGTGAAATTTCGCTGCGAAATGTCATCGTATGCGTCCTGGGCAAAAATGACAAATTTCCAGATCTGAGATTCAAATTTTTGGATCTCACTAGTAGAAAACCTGCAGCTATGTGGTTCATCTCTCTCCTATGTAGTTCAATACAATAATCTCATGAGGCCGTCTTACATGATTGATTCGCGTTGATGATGCCATTCTAGATGGCTGGCTATGCTAGTCAAGTGGGTTTACTTATGTGATCTCCCAGGGAGACTCCTCGTCCCACGTGTGTGTGTGACAAGAAAAATCGTGTGGTCTCTTAGGCCAGATTTCGTCGCAATAATTTATTCACCGTTGTTGAATGGCATAGTGAGGTGCTTATTTATATCTCTTTAGACGTTACATGTTGTATCACAATTTATCCATGTACACTTTATGATTTGTTATTAAAGAAGCTATTCCTCCATGTGTGCAAAGGTGACAAGCAGCAAGGGCACCGTGTTAGTACTTGGTTTATGCCATGACCATGATCTTCGTGTATTTCATGGAGTTAACTAGCTGCTATGGATATATTGATGTGATCTATTCCTCCTACATATGCATGAAGGTGACAGGCATGCTATGCTAGTACTTGGTTTAGTTCGTTGATCTATTCTTACACTAAAGGTTACTTAAACATGAGCATTATGTGGAGCTTGTTGAATCGCATTGAGGGCCCGTAGAATCCTACGCAATGTACCATCATCCAACAAGTGTAGAGTATGCATTTATCTATTCGTTATGTGATCAATAATAGAGTGTCCACTAGTGAAAAGTAATCCCGTCTTGTTCCTAAATACCGCTCTGAAAGCACGTTTGTTACTCATTTTACCGCGTTACTATCGCTGCAAT